>NC_142349.1:300000-490000 GCF_059441175.1 Urocampus carinirostris | reverse complement strand
TTTTGCATGCTCTGTAGCCAACATTTTACCCTTTTTGCTAGATATCAAACTAAATGCTGGCCTCGTTTCTTGGTAGCTATCTCGCTGGTTTTTTTTAGCGTTCTATCTGGTTATTTAGTTGGCTTTTACTCTTTTAGCTAGCTCACTAGCTCCCATTTACCTTTTTACCGTTTTAGCTAATTATCAAGCTACACTTTTAGCCATTTAATAAGCCATCTATATAAATTGCTCTTTTAGAAATGTATATCAAAATGGGTGCCCTTTGCGCTAATTCGTAACAAAGTAGCTCTCAGTTTGAATAAAGTTGGAGACCCCTGGGGTAGAGCAAATGTAAAACCTGAGTTCTTGCTCCACCCCTGCTTTTTTTTACCTCCAGCTTTCAATATTTAAGCAGCAGGGGCAATTACAGAACATCATCTTTTTTAGTATTTCTTTATCGATGAGCTATTTCCCAGCACATGAGTAGAAGTAATTTGTAATTATTTTTTTCTGTCAATTTTGCTCATCATGGCTTTGACATCGACAGGGGCAGATGCAGCAGCAGCTTTGGCCTTTTCCTCCTCTTCCTGCTTCCAAAGGATGACGGGATGGATGCCTGGACTTCGGTTCCGAGCATTTTGGTCTAACTGGGCTTCGCTACATTGAAATTTAAAAAAACGGACCACTGTTACCAAATGTAACTCTGGATGATAATCATCATTTCGGGCGACTTCAGCCTGATTCACCATTTCTGTGCATTTTTACACATGTCATAAACACGTAAACTGCATTGTCATGAAGAAAGTGAACTCTTGATTCACTAACCTGAAGTTGTGAAGCTCTGGGTTTAAAGCATTTTTCTGGATTTCCTTGTACACCGGCGACTTCAGATAACGGAAGAAAGTGTCCTGAATGAAATATATTTGTTTATTATTGTTATCTATTAATGTATAAGTTAACATCGTAAGTTCTGATGGCCCACCAGCGGGCCATCAGACTGTTGAGAATCAAACACGTGTACAATGCCACCAATTACTAAAAATACCTCATGCCACATATCATTGGAAAGCCAAAACTCTTGGGAATCAAGATATGATAACCATTTCAAAAGGTACTCACCACAGAAACATCACGATCGGTCATTCAACAAGGGCACCATTCAGATCAACTCAGACAAGCTTCTATATCGCTTATCCATAAGAAAGGCAAGGATCCAATAGATTGTGCTTCACATCGGCCAATTTCTCTTTGTTGACATGAAATTTCTTGCCAAGGTGGTGCGTCTTTTGTAAGGCATCATTTCAAAGGTAAAATAAGATGACCAAACAGGCTTTATAATTCTTTTGCCAATGTAAGACGGCTACCCAACATGGTCTTTCTTGACGCAGAAAAGGCTTTCAACAGCGTAGAGTGGACATACCTATCTTATTCTTTGCAACGTGTTGGTTTATGTACTGGGTTCATCTCTTCGGTTAAATTACTTATATCTCTTCCATGCACCTCTTTTTTTTACAAACACTGAGCGCTCTCAACAGTTCCCTCTCTCACGTGGCATTAGGCAGCGTTGTCCACTGTCTCCGTTGCTGTTTGCACTAGTGATTGAACCCCTGTTGGTGGCTTTAAAGTCAATAAATGGATTCAAAGGCATAAAAAGGGCGGGGTTAAACATCGCCTCTCTTTATATGAAGATGATCTACTTCTTTGTATTTGTGATTCCTCACTAGCATCCCAAATATTCTCAATTTATTAGTATCATTTAGTGACATTTCTGGATACAGGCTAAACATCTCTAAAAGGTTTTTTTTCACGATTAATCAGGAAGCCAAGGAGATGTCTGATAATCAAATACCTTTTCAAGATTGGTCTCGATAGTATGAGGTACCTGGGTGTAGTCATTACACGTTCTCTACGCAACCTTTGTGAAAAATTTTTGGGAACTTTTAACATCAGTGGTTAAGTCAGACCTACAAAGATGGGACTCCTTAGCGCTCTCTCTGGCGGGTAAGGTACAGACCATAAAAATGAACGTGTTACCCAGGTACTTACAAAGTGAACTCTTGATTCACTAACCTGAAGTTGTGAAGCTCTGGGTTTAAAGCATTTTTCTGGATTTCCTTGTACACCGGCGACTTCAGAGAGATGTTGGCGGTATTTTTGGACAGTTTTATAAAAAAACTCCAATTGCACCTCTTTTCGAAAACAGTACTTACCGAAAAAGACGACATTCAAAAGGAGCCTTAACAATCCTAAGCAATTTTGGGAGTGAGACAAATTTTATGTGGCATTATTATCATTTCATAAATCATCTATCATCACATTGTGAGATGAAATGCGCTGAAAAATAATGTGTCCCAGTATTTTATTCTGAGATCCTTTTTTGCATCCATTGATAACATGGTTTCAACATTTGTTTGAGCCAGAGCCAGCAAAACTTTATTGCAACAAAACAGGTCAGTGGGCCGGCTGGACCTTCCTGATTTCCTCTGTTACTATTGGGCCATGAATACACTTAAAATAACTCTCTGGTTCTCTGCATCGGAAACCGACTGTGGCTGGGTTCGGTTGGAGGCTAACCATTGCTCGCGTTGGCATGTGGTGATGTATTCCAAGTTTACCACTAATACAGTGGTGCTACACACACTAAAAATATGGTCTCAAATCAGACAAACACTTCTGTTGAATGTCACTGCCGAAGGCTACGCCCATCTGCAATAATTACCTTTTCACACCAGCTGTGATAGATGGACGGTTTGAAACACTAGAGCAACAAGGCATCTGCAGTCTCAGGGACTCATGTTTTGAGAATGTTTTTGCAAATTTTGATCAATTAGACCACAGCATTCGATTTAAATGGTTCTGATTTTTTCCGGTTCTTTCAGCTACGGGACTTTGCTAGAACTCATACATTATTCTTCTCACAGAGCCCAAATCCCTCAGGGATTGACTTGGCCCTCGCGGCAACTTATCCACCTAATAGTCCAGTCTCCGCTCTCTATATTATTTTCATTGAAAACATAGAACGCACCTTAATGAAAATGAAAGCTGAATGGAAGCGCAAATTACAAGTAAACCTATCACAAGAGTTTTGGAAAGAGGACCTTGTAGCCTTTAATTCCTCTGCCATCTGTGCAAGGCTGGCTCTTACTTGATTTAGGGTGCTACACAGACTCCATTACAGCAAACATAGACGCCATAAGTTGTTTCCCAATTCAAGTGATGAACATTGCAGCAGGTGCTGTCAAAGTCCTTGTCACCTAACTTTTATGTTATGTTTGTGTCCTAAACTAACTGAATATTGGAGATCATTTTGGGTGCATTTCTGATATTGACCCGAGTGACATTTCTTGTGTCCCGTTTCATCGTGCTTAACTTGTTTGGGTGTTTGGGCATTTGAGTCGGCCATGGTCCAAAAATGTCTGTGTGTTTTTTGCTACTTTTTCCCTTTTTTATTTTCTTTCTTTTTGTGTTTGTCTTTCTGTTGGTCACCCCTCTTGAGGGATATGACCAGGGTAGATAGATACATTTCTGATATTTTAGGAAAACATCAATCCATCACCGCTAATAGCAGTCTTTGGCAGGTCTCCTGACAATCTCTCGACTACTGTTAATCATGTTAACGTTTTAGCCTTCGCCTCTTTGATAGCCCGTCGGAGGATACTACTTTTGTGTAAGTCCTCAGAACCATGTGCCTTTAAAACATGGCTACATGATATAATCTTTTTGCTTTAATTAGAAAAATATCAAATTTCATCTCAGAGGATCTGACTGTAAATTCTATTCTCATTGGGCAGCCTTGCTCCACTATTTTGGAATGCTCCCACCTGACAGCATAGTATAATAGACATGCATGTCCTAACTCTAAATATCGTCAGGCGCCCCCCGCCCCCACCGTACACCTTCATATATCGGTCCAAGGCTGGGTAACTGAAAGGGGTTTTACTTGCTGAACAAGACACGAGCAGTAATGGTATAATGTTTGGTTTAGTAGCAATTTAAGATTTTTATAATAATAATCTTAAATTATGTATGTATGTATGTTTTAGTATGTATCTATGTAGAGATGTATGTACATACATACATATATATATATATATATATATATATATATATATATATATATATATATATATATATATATATATATATATATCTCATCTTATTAGCCGCACCGCTTATCCTCAGTAGAGACGCAGGGGTGCTGGAGCCCATGCCAGCTATCTTCGGGTAGTGGGCAGGGGACACCCTGAGCTGGTTGCCAGCCAGTCACAGGGCACACAGGGACAGACAATTCGCTGGCTCATTCACACCTAGGGACCATTTGGACCGGCCAATTGACCTAACATGCATGTTTTTGGAATGTGGGAAGAAACCGGAGTGCCCGAAAAAAAAACCACGCAAGCACGGGGAGAACATGCAAACTCCATGCAGGAGGTTCGATCTCATGACTTCAGAACTGTGCCGAGCACGCGCTAACCAATTTGCCGCCGTGCTGCCCTATACACATATACACACATACACACATATATATATATGTGATAGATAAGAGAGTACTCGATTGGTTTGGACACATGGATGAGGAGCGAATGTTGAAGAGGATCTACAGAACAGAAGTCAATGGAAGGAGACCAAGAGGAAGGCCGCGATTGACGTGGATGGATGGTGTTATGAGTGCACTGCAGGAAAGAGGTCTAAATATAATGGAAGCTAGAGCTCTTGTTGGTGATAGAAAGGAGTGGAGAGGTGTTGTGAAAGGATAGTGGGATTGTGGACGCGTTCTCAAGGATGGGCTGGGCACCCGTATGATGCGGCGGGGGTAAACCAGTGAAAGCTGTCGGGCCCTGCTGTTGAACAAAAGAGTGTGTTGTGTCACCCTGACCCGAGTGACATGGCCGCTTTCTGGTGTCCTGTTTCATCTGGAGGGACGAAAGCATGACTAACTTGGGTGCCGAGGTGCCTAACTTGTTTGGGTGTTTGGGCAATTGGGTTGGCCATGGTCCAAAAAATGTTGTGTGTGTTTTTTTTTTTTTAAATAAAACCATGTCCTGAACGACCGCCTGTTATGAGGAATGATTTTGTATATCAATTAAAATAAATAAATAAAGATAGGGGGAAATAAACTCAAGAGAGAAAAAAAGGAGAAAAAAAATCACAGAAAAAAAACATCATATTTCTGATAAAAACTTGATATTCGGCCAAAAAAAAATGAATAAGTAAAACAAGCAACAATAATAAATGATAAACAGTAGTAAGCAAATTTTTGGGGGGAGGGGATAATAATATTTGAGTCCCCCCATGCATTTGATATGCCACCCTGATACCCTGGCAACGGCTCTGACACACTACTCTCACCTTTTTCATTAGCAAGAAGACGTGTGTCTGCGCCGCCTCCAGCACATAACGGTGGGGATGGTCGAGTCCTTTCACGGTCAGACCCATAGTTCGACCATCAATGTTAATCCAGCGGGGTGCTCCCGGAGCAAGAAATGTCCTGATTGCAAAGGAAATTATCCAAAAGGTAAATAAATCTTCATGGAATTATGTGGGAGTTACCCTCACCTTTACTTGTTTCCAAATGCTCTTTTAAATCTCGTCTGTTTTTATGTATTCATTCAATTAATTGATTGCTGGTAGCCTGGAAATACGGCTTGAAGGTGGCTATAAAATGTTCAAGATGTTGTGATTTTGTGGTGGACCCAAATGCAGAAAACAGGAAACAAGGGAAGGTGCTCAAAAATGATGGTATTTAGTCCAAATCCTCAACAAAGTAACAAGCAAATGGTCAAAAGTCAAGTCAAGTCGTATTTATTACCGTAGCCCTTAATCACAAAAGTCTCAAATGGGCTCTTTTTGCAGTATTTCTGTAGAATTTTTCAGTATTTCTGTCGCAGTAATTTTGTAGAATTTCTGTAGTAGTATTTCTGTATTATAGTATTACTGTAGTAGTATTTTTGTAGTGTTTCTGAAGTGGTACTTCTGTATAATACCATAAGTGTAGTTGTATTTTTGTAGTATTTTAGTAGTATTACTGTAGTAGAATCCAACTTGTAGTATTTCTGTAGTAGTTCTTTTTTAGTATTTTTGTAGTATTATATAGTATTATAGCAATATTGCAGTATTATTTTTTGTAGTGTTTCCATAGTGGTATTTCTCAATTGTTGTATCACTGTAGCTGTATTCTGATAGCATTTCTGTGTAGGTAATTTTACAGTATTTTTGTTGTAGTATTTATGTCCATCCATCCATTATCTTCTGCTTATCCGGGGTCGGGTCGCGGGGGTAGCAGCCCTCAGCAGGCAAGCCCAGAGATAGAATTATCCGAACCACTAAACAAAAAACAAATCTCAGAAACAAAAAGAGAAAAATGTGATTGTGGTATGGAAGGAAATCTTGAAAGCGTAATACTGGATGTGGAAAGTGAAACTGAATATAAGGCCCATAAAGATCGACAGGCAACGGAGCGGCTCCAGTTTTATCGAAGAGCCTTTGCAAGATGTAATCCACTTCGCTTTACGAGATATCCAATACTAGTACTGCATTTAGAGCGAGGACAAATCTTTGTTAATGGAGATCAAGCAGATGCAGCAAAACAAACTGGTATGCATGGCGACTGCTAGTAGCTTCAGCGAAGGAGTCTACCGCCTTAGTTGAGCCGAGAGCTACTGTTTGATAGTAATTAGCGCAAAGGACACCCACTTTGGTATGCATTTCTAAAATAACCACTTATAATGTTATTACTATGATGTCCTTACCAGGGTGATTATTGGAAGCAGGGATAAATACACTCATTCAACCGGTAAAAAAAAATCCTTGGGGCGGCGGTAGCTCAGGAGGTAGAGCGCTCGTCTTGGGATCAAGCGATCCCAGTTCGAATCCCGGCTTGCATGTCGAAGTGTCCTTGGGTAAGACACTGAACCCCTAATACCCCAATGTGGAGCACATTGTAAAGCGCTTTGGGAAGTCATTGACTTGAAAAGCGCTATATAAATGCAGATCAGATCATTTCATTTTCTAGTACTTGAAAAATCACAATGACCCAGCACTGGTGACTAATTTAAAAACAGGTCCGCAAGCACCTCAGGATTTACTATGCTGCCCACGGGAACCACGTTGGAGAGTCCATGAAGCCCATGAACTGGATGTTATTTTTCTGGATTTCTAAAATAACTTATTATGTTAATACTATGTTATGTTATTATTACCAGGTTAATTATTAAAACTTGGGTAAATAGACTCAGTCAGAAAATCACAATGACCTGGTGAATTATTTTTAGAACTGGTACACGGGCCCCTATCGTCAGGGGGGCATAAGGGTGCCCGCGGGCACCACTTTGGAGACCCATGTTCCAATGTGTATTTTTCATGTCTTACTTGAAGATGGACTCAGCTTTAGTAGACATAGAAGCTGCAGTTCCCCACTTGAGCTCCTCAGCTGCTTCCCAGAAGGCCAAGTTTTCTCCTGCAAGTTTTGAGTAGCAGCTTCAGCAAAATGGCTTCCCAAAATCAGGTTCTCATTTTGCTATATTTAGAAAATAGATATACAGCCGTAGGAATACTACCGTAGAAATACTATTAAAAGAAAGTGCAGTTATACCACAAAAATACCACCAAAAATACAACTAAAGTAATACAACAAAAAATACTACAGATATACTAGATCATGAGTCAACCATGCGGCCCTACCGGCCGGATCAGTACAAAACACTAAGAATACAAACTACTAAAATACTCCAGATATACTACAAAAATTATATTATGGGGGAAAAAGATATAAATACGTCTGTAGAAAGACTACAAACTTTAGTGCTTAAAAACAGGGACCTAAAATATTATTTTGTCTTCATTCTTATAGAAACAAATTCTATAGAAATACACCAAACAATACTACTAAATCTACAAAAAATACCATAGAAATAATACAAATTATAACTGTTAAAAAATACTCAAGATATACTAAAAAGATACTACAGTAATGTGGAAATACTTCTACAGAAATACTACAAAAATACTAGAGTAATACCATAATACAAAAAAATACTTCTACATAAATATAACAGAAATACAACAAAAAATACTTCCACAGACGTTTTGTTACAGAAACACTACAAAAATGCCAATTCAGGCCCACCAACCAATTGAATCTGGGCTGCAAAACAAGGCTAAGAGAAGCTTAAGAGAAAAAAAAAGTCAAAATACGAGCTGCAGTTTTCAATAAAGCCAGTTATCAATTATTTTTTTTTCCATTTCTTTCAATCTTTCTCTCTTTGGCACTTTCTCTCACTATCTCTTTCTATTTCTTTCTCTTTCTCCTTTTGTCTCTTTCTGTCTTTTTCTCTTTCTCTCTTTTTCTCTGTCTCTTGTTCAGTCTTTTTCTCTCAATTTCTGTCGCTTCTCCCTCACTCTCCCTTCTATTTTTCTACATCTTTTTTTCTTCTTTTGTTTCTCCCTGTCTCTTTTTCTCTCTTTCTCCCCTTCTTTGTCTGTTTTAACTCTCTTCCCCTCTTTTCTTCTTTTCTTTTTCTCTCAATTCTTTCTATCTCTTTATCTTTATCTCTTTTTCGCTCCTCTCTTTTTCTGTCTTTCTTTGTCTTTCTTTCTTTCTCTTTTTCTGTCGTCTTCCCTTTAGTTCTCTCTTTTACTTTTCATTTCCTTGTTGCATTTTTTTCTCCCTCGCTCCCTCTTTCTTTTTCTTTTTCACTGTCATTTTGTACCCCAAGCTAGATTAGATTATGGAAAACTACAAAAATCCAACTGCAGACATATTACAAAAATACAACTACTGATAAACTACAAATATTCTACTATGAAAATACTTCAAAATACAAATGCAGAAATACTTCAAATTCCGGATCAGTCAAAAAAGTATGTTTAGAAAGGGCACATACCACTAAACTCCTTCTTAAGGAAGATTTTGAAGTCGTCCCTCCCTCGCAGATCAGTCAACAACTCAAACAAGCTGAAGGACCAACGCTCCACTCGCATTTTGGTCGGGACGTCAACCCTGGTTGCAAAAGAAGAACCTTTTCAATAATAATACATTAGACTTCAATGCATCTTTTAGGACACCCAAGGTTGCTGCACACATAATATCAAACAAAAATAAACAAGCAAATAATAAATACCAAATAAAAGCAAAGTAAACTTTAAAAAGGGGGTCAGTATGTAAAGCAGAGAATTATGAAATGGCAAGTCTAGAAAAGGTGGCTTTTGAGTTTGGATTTGAAGGTGGACAGGGTGGCGGAATTGGGGAGGTCGGGTGGTAATGAGTTCCAGAGGTGAGGGGTAAAGCTCTGCTCCCCATGGAGCTAAGAAGGGCAGCGGGTACAGTGAGTTAGAGGAGGAGGAAGATCTGAGTGTGCAGGACGGTGTGGCAATGTGAAGGAGGTCGGAAAGGTACATCTTAGGTATAGTGTTGTGTTCCTTTGTAACGCGTTACTGGAACACAGTTTTCTCGGTAACAAGTACTGTGACGTGTTGCTACTAAAATAGTGTTACCTTTTATAGCAAGCACTCACTCCAAACAATAATTGTCACAAACAAGTTTATATACTCCTTCAAAGTACACCTGATTACAGTTGCAGTGGCGCTCTAGCACAGAATATAAGAATACTGATTTTTTTGTCAGCGAGATACTCTCCCAAATCCACAAACTGTACTATTTTTTATGTCTTTTTATTTGGAAAATTATTTTTACAAAACACCATGCTGGGAGAAACAGAGAAGTCAATCTTGCAGTGGTCATAAATTAAAATTGATAGAGATGGAGTTGATTGGCTAAGTGTTAATTTGCATGCTTTTAATCCTTGGATGCATTATTGGGGTCAGAAATGACCCAACTGTCACAATCCTGTCAGTTGCCTGCTGATTGCCCTCACGTGCGCTCACTCCTTCAGCCCCAGCTGCCACTCGTTTCCTAATATTCCTTCTACCTATTTAAGCGCTTCCTTTCTGGTCACTCTTTGTAAGTCCGTCAGCAAACCTCAGCACACGCAAGGCAAGCACTTTTGACTCTGGCTCCAGTTTTGATTTCAACCTGTTCCTGCATCCTGCGACCTGCCTGCCCACCTCGTCTTCCTGCCTGATTTCTTCCCCTGATTCCTGCTATCGATCCCCTGCCCTTGGCTTCCCGATCGTCTCCGGTTCCCTGACTTGTTCCGATCCACAACCATGTTTCGTTCTCCTGTCCCGGATATCCGACTTGCTCCGATCCACGATCACGCTCTGCTCTCCGGCCCCGCCTGTCCGCCTCGACACCTGTCACCGGCTGCGAGGGCTACCTGTTCCACCTGCCCATCGAGGACCAGATCGCTGTTAACTCCTCTCTACCGGATCCCCCCAATTCTTTAATAAAGTTTGGTGAGAACGTTACGCATTTGGGTCCTTGTCTGTTGCGATCATGACACCAACAAATTGTTATTCTTCAAAATATTTTAAAAAGAATTTGGCCGCCAGAGCTAGGGTCCGTGTGCTTTTCACAAAGCACAAAAGTTTGCACAAGCCAATAAATATGTGTAATAAAGGCTTTACTGCTTCCATAGGTTGGTGTATATGTTAAATTCTATTTTGTTTATTATGTGTCTACTGTATTTCTAAGCAAGTAACTAGATAGTTAGTGGTAGGGTAACGCGCTACCTTTGGGAAGTGTTGGGAATAATACAGTTATAAATAACGCAGTTATGTAACTAGCTTTGTTTTAGCTTTCTATCCGGCCATTTAGATGGCTTTCTAGCTTCCATTTAATTGTTTACCTTTTTAGCTTTGTAGAAAACTATATTTCTACCTTTTTGCAATTTACAAGCTATCTAGCTAGCTTTTTACATATTTTTGCATGCTATCCAGCTAACATTTGACCTTTTGTTGATAGTTATATAGTTAAATGTTGGCCCCCTTTTTAGCTAGCTATCTAGCTTTGTTTTAAGCTTTCTATTCGGCTATTTAGATGGACTTTTTACTCTTTTGGCTAGCTATCAAGCTCCCTTTTATTTTTTTTACCTTTTTAGCTTTGAAGCTAGCTATCTCTCTACCTTTTTAGCTAGATAGAAAGCTATCTGGCTAGCTTTTCAATTTTTTTGCATAATATTTAGCTAGCATTTGACCTTTTTTTGTAGTTATCAAGCTAAATGTTGGCCTCGTTTCTAGCAACTTTCAAGCAGTTTTTTCAGCTTTCTATCCGGCTATTAAGATGGGGTTTTATTCTTTCAGTTAGCTATATTGCTCCCATTTAGTTTTTACCTGTTTACCTTTATAGATGATTATTTACCTTTTTTTAGCAATTTAGCAAGCTGTCTAGCCAAGATACTATTCTAGAAATGCATATCAATTAGTAACAAAAAGTAGTTCTCAGCTTGAAAAAGGTTGGAGACCCCTGTTGTTACCTAAGAAGCAGGAGACCTACAGGACCTACTTTGCCCCTCCTTTAATTTAGATTTTTATTTAGAATAGTAACGCATGAAATGCTCACCTTCTCATATTGAGATTCCAGTAGGAGTCATTGTCAGTCTGCCAGGGATTGCTAGGTTGGCAGGGTGCCAGGAAGGGATCATGGTGTTTGTAGGTTGTGATGTACTTCACCAATCTTAAAACACATAAGAGTCAAGTTATTTAATCCACGCACAAATATTTTATGCAGCTTTCCCACAATACCGATTCAGTCATGGGCGTAACCATTTTTGTTGGTGTTTAAATAAACAGTGGGGTTAGACTACATACCGTGCGTCCTGCAATTGGGTCTGTCTGACACATTGTGATATTATAGCCATATAATAGTTATTAGGTGTTGGATTGATTCGAACGTAGCACTACTGAAAGCCAAGGTGTTAAACGCACGGCCTGTCCTGCATCTTTTGTGGAACAAGAACGCCTTGTACCTCCCATTTGTGAGGCGAACATGTTTACCGGTCATCCACCGAGCTAGTGTTCATGTAACATGTAAAAATGGTCGGTAAAATAAAAATTTAAAACGAAGTCAATCTGCAAATACTTACGCGCCAAGTGACACACTCGATTTGACTTTTGATCGCATGATGGCCTGTTGATAGAACATGTTCTGAAATAAAAGAAAAAATTAGCTTTGCAGTCATCAAACACCTGAACGATATTCACTAAAGAACCTATGTAGCACAATGGTTTTTTTTTTTTCACATTTCAATACTAAAATACCAAGAATGACCAAAAATCCTTTGCCTTTGACTGTTTGTAATTTAGATTGCTTTTTTGTTATTTCTGTTCTGGCGCAAACCCTCTTGCCACAATGGAAGATTGGTGATTAGAGTTGGGACTAACACGTTTTAAAGGAACACTTTCCTGGAAGGTAATTACTTTTTTTTGGGAACAAGTACTGTAACATGCTATTATCGTGTCACCGGATTGCGCATTGAGCTTACATCACTACATCACTTACAGCGGTTGTTCAGAAACATTCTCCAGTTTCAATGATTTGTCCCTTGATAGTCTAACACTGATGGTCAGTAGGGCCAAACAAACTACTTGCCTGCTTGATCCGTTTCCAGCTTTACTGGTGAAGGATCTGTTTGGGATCTTAGGACCATCAGTTTTAATAATTATTAATATATCGCTATCCTCTGGTATTGTTCCTGTAGTTTGCCGTCATTAAACCCACGCTTAAGCGACCTAACCTTGACCCAGAAAGCCAAGGTAATTATAAGCCAGTGTCAAATCTGCCATTTTTTGCAAAAATACTTGAAAAGGTCATTGCACAGCAGCTAAATGAATTCATGTCAGAAAATAACCTCGTTGAAACTGTCCAGTCAGCATTTAGGGCAAATCACTCTACTGAGACAGCCCAGGCTAAATAACCAATGATCTCCTTTTAGCAATAGATTCCGGTGCCTCAAGCAGTTGTAAGGGTTTTATTGTTCTATGCACGTATCTACAGTAATTTGTATCTAGACAGTTGCTTTCATAGTGACAGTAATCTGGGGGGTAACATATACATACATACTTATGTACATATATATATACATACATATACGTACATATATATACATACATATACATACATATACATATACATACATATATATACATACATATACATATACATACATATATATACATACATATACATATACATACATATATATATATATATACATATACATACATATATATATATACTGGACTGTCTCAGAAAATTAGAATATTGTGATAAAGTTCTTTATTTTCTGTAATGCAATTAAAAAAACAAAAATGTCATACATTCTGGATTCATTACACATCAACTGAACTATTTCAAGCCTTTTATTATTTGAATATTGCTGATTTTGGCTTACAGCTGAAAAAAACTCAAAAATCCTATCTCAAAATATTAGAATACTTCCTCAGACCAAGTAAAAAAAATAATTTTATAACAGCAAAACTAAATCAAACATTTGAAAATGTCCATTGATGCACTCAGTACTTGGTTGGGAATCCTTTTGCACGGATTACTGCATCAATCCGGCGTGGCATGGAGGCAATCAGCCTGTGTGGCATTGCTGAGGTGTTATTGATGCCCAGGATGCTTCGATAGCGGCCTTCAGCTCATTTGCATTTGTAGGTCTGGTGTCTTTCATCTTCTTCTTAACTATACCCCACAAATTCTCGATGGGGTTTAGGTCAGGGGAATTAGCAGGCCAATCAAGGACAGTGATGCCATGGTCAGTGCACCAGTTACAGGTGGTTTTGGCACTGTGGGCAGGTGCCAGATCATGCTGGAAAATGAAATACTCATCTCCATAGAGCTTTTCAGCAGATGGAAGCATGTAGTGCTCTAAAATCTCTTGGTACACAGTTGCATTTACTCTGGACTTGATGAAACACAGTGGACCAACACCAGCAGCTGACATGGCTCCCCAAACCATTGCTGACTGTGGGAACTTCACACTGGATTTCAAGCAACTTGGATTTTGCTCCTCTCCAGCCTTTCTCCAGACTCTGGCGCCTTGACTTCCAAATGAAATGCAAAACTTGCTTTCGTCTGAAAAGAGGACTTTGGACCACTCTGCAACTGTCCAGTGCTTCTTCTCAATAGCCCAAGTCAGACGCTTCTTCCGTTGTCTTGAGTTCAGAAGTGGCTTGACCATGGGAATACGGCTATTGTAGCCCATTTCCCGGACACGTCTGTGAACTGTGGCTTTTGATACCTGGACTCCAGCTTCAGCCCACTGTCTTTGAAGCTCCCTCAAATTCTGGAAGCGGCTCTTCTTCACAATTTTGTTAAGGCTGCGGTCATCTCTCTTGGTTGTGCAGCGTTTCCGGCCACATTTTTCCCTTCCAACAGACTTTTTGTGGATATGCTTTGAAACTGCACTGTGTGAACAGCCTGCTCTTTGAGAAATTTCTTTTTGTGTCTTACCCTCCTGATGGAGGCTATCAATGATGGTCCTCTGGACAGCAGTCAGATCAGCAGTGATTTAGTTTACTGAACCAAGCTGAGTGTTTTTAAGGCTCAGGAAACCCTCGCAAGGTGTTTCGAGTTAATTAGATGATTCAGGTGATTAGTTGAATAGCCTACTTGTATACTTTTTCATGATATTCTAATATTTTGAGATAGGATTTTTGAGTTTTCTTAAGCTGTAAGCCAAATTCAGCAATATTAAAATAATAAAAGGCTTGAAATAGTTCAGTTGATGTGTAATGAATCCAGAATGTATGACATTTTTGTTTTTTTAATTGCATTACAGAAAATAAAGAACTTTATCACAATATTCTAATTTTCTGAGACAGTCCAGTATATATATATATATATATATATATATATATATATATATATATATATATATATATATATATATATATATATATATATATATATATATATATATATATATATATATACTTTTATCGGTCGTCCTCATCTGGATGCAACTATGACATAGAAAACTGGGAGCTTCTGGCTTTCAAACTTGCCCTGGAGGAGTGGCATGATGGTCATTCTCACCGTGGTGGACAGATTGAGCAAGATGGCACATTTAATTCACCTCACTAAGCTCCCAACCACCAAAGAAACTGCACAAGTGATCCTGGAACATGTCTTCCGAATTCACGGAACATCCCAAGGACGTTGTTTCGGATCGGGGTCCACAATTCTGCTCGGTCTTTTGGAGGGAATTCTGTAAGCTGCTTGGAGCCACTGCCAGCCTAACCTCCAGATTCCATCCCCAATCTAACGGACTGTCAGAGCGGGCTAATCAGGAACTAGAGAAGGCACTGCGATGCATGATATCCCGCAACCCCCACTCTTGGGCGCAGCAATTGACATGGGTGGAGTATGCCCATAACTCACTCACCTGCTCGGCCTTTGGTATGTCCCTTTTTCAATGGGTCTATGGCTACCGTCCATATTTGTTTAACTGCCAGGAAGGGGAGGTCACGTGGCCATCTGCCCTTGCTTTTGCCCGTCGATGCCGGTGTACCTGGTCTCAAGTCAGGGCTACACTCCTCAAGTCCGTTGCCAGCTTCACCACCGGGGCCAATCGTTGGAGAACTGCTGCTCCCATCTACTGTGTGGGCCTAAGACTGTGGCTTTCAACCAAGGACCCACCGCTCCAGGTGGAGTCGCGTAAACTGGCACCTCGCTTCCTTGGTCCATTTCCCATGAGGATGCACCCCACATTCCACGTGTCAAAGGTCAAACCAGTTCATGAGAGCCCACTAGTCCCTGCTACACCTCCTCCACGCTTCTTTGATGGTGGTCTGGTATATACTGTAAGCACCTGCTGCGGTCCACACGATGAGGTAGGGGTCTTCAGTACCTTGTCGACTGGGAGGGCTGACCAGAAGAGAGGACCTGCGTGCCTCCTAGTCGGATTGTGGACCGGACCCTCATCTCTGACTTCCACTGACAACAACCAGATTAGCCCGCCATCCGTCTTGGTCGTCCAAGGGGTCGTCCTGCAGCTGCTGCTACCAAACTGGCAGCCGGTCCCCAACCTGACCCAATACCAGGCTCTGTATTTAAAGCCCTGCCGAACTAAGGTAGGCTCTTTGTCAGATCGTCTGCAAAGCCTACACCCGGAACCTGTTTGCGCTTCTGACTTCTCTTCTGCCCCGGTCTTCCAGGCTCATGTTTTGCCTACTCCAAGTGCTGCCATCTATCTTTCAAGCCATCTTTCTTAAAGGTAGTCCCAAATCTCCACTTCAAGATTTCTCTTTACTCCAAGACCCTCTCTCCCGTTTACCTAATCCCTAAATAAACTTCCTTAACGTGACGCAATTGTGGTCCTCGTCTGTGTAATCCGTGACAACGAGAGGTTTGAAGCCCAGAGACAAAATGTATATGGAGTGTTTTGGCTAAATATTTGTTTGCAAGCTATCAAGATTCCACAAGCCAAAATATATAAAGGATTCATTTTCAGCTTTAGCGGTTCTATGTTAGCTTTAGTATTTGTATCGTCTATCATTGCTTTAGGGGCCAACTAGCACAACATTAGCAACTAGCATTTTCAGCTTCATGTTATGGAGATTTTTATATCCATGAAATTTATTCTTTTTGTGCCTGTTGAAAATTCAAGACTAGTGACAGAGGCATAAGAAAATATTTTTGTTATATGATAATATTACACTATATTTCTCAGGTTTTCCATGGCTTCAATGTGCTTCACTCTATTAGAACATTTTGAAAGATTTTTAAAATGAAAAACAAAAACAAGACCACCCACAGCGTAATGCTTACCATGCGTCTATATTGGTCAAATGTGATTTTCTGAAAAACAAATACATTTGTTGGATAACAATGGGAAAACTGGATTTTAATTTCTCCACTAACTGACAAAACAACTCCTAAATATCAAACACAAAAACTGAACTAGTACATATTTCTATTACAAAAATAATGAGGAATAATTCCAAAATCTAGCCAGTCTATTTTGGGGGTCTGAAATTTAACAGTGGGCCGCCAGAGCTAGGGTCCGTGTGCTTTTCACAAAGCACAAGAAAGAATACAAACTACAAAGACTCAAAGTAAAGAAAAAGAACATCTTTTTTGAACCTGCCTTTCACAAAGAAAAAAAGAAAAAGTAAAGAAATAATTTGAGAAAAAATGGGATAAAGAAAGCAAAAAGGAAAAAAGAAAGGTAAAATGTGAATAAAAAATTAAAAATGGGGACAATAAAGCAAAAATAAAGCAAAAAAGGGGGGAAAAATTTTTTTTTGTTTTCTTATTCCTCTTCTTTTTCTTCCGTTTTCATTATGCCCTTCCTTATTTTGTTTTTTCTTCTCTTTTTTCCTTATTTTTTATTCTTTTTTTTCCTTCTTTTATTTTACCGTTTTCCTTTTCATCATCTCATTTTTTCCAAAGTAATGAGGTCCCATTTAGTTACTTTGAGTCTCCTTGGTTTGTATTCTTCCTTGTGTTGTGACGTAGTTTTCAGTTGCACAACAAAATACGGCGACAAATAGTGGTCAAATCATGCACACTGTCTTTTCATATGAAGGCGGGGGCATCAACCTGCGAGTTTGAGACCCCTGATGTACACAGAGTGGAATCCACACTATAGTAGCTAGGACAGAAAAAGGTTTCAAGTGAGCTCCATCGAAACCTTGAAGAGCAACAAAAGAAAGTGGGAGAATTAGGGAGACCAGAAAAAGTGTGAATATTGACACATAGCAAAAAAGTAGTTCAGTAAAAGTATTTTGCTTGTGAATGAGTGAATATGGGAACAAACGAGTGAATGATTGAGCTAGTGAATGGACGAAAACTGACCTGTTACCTCATCTTGGTTGGGATTAATAAGGCGATCCGGACCAACATCCAAAGCACTATAAGTTTGATGCTGAATACATTCATATGAGAACATATTTGTTGAAAAGTTTTTGGGGGGTCTGTGTAATTGTATAGCAACTGACCGGTGGCCTGTTGACAATCCAGTAAGCTCTTTCCTGGCAATCAAATACAACACGGTCTGGCTTCTTCCTCTCTCTACTTGCCCTAAAAACACATTCAAGAAACAAATGTCTCAATTATTGAAGCCGTAAGGATCTTTCACCTTCTCCCATCAAGCTTGCACTTGCCTAAAGGCAGGGCTCTCCAATATGTTCCCCGTGGGCACCTGGCTGCCCCTTGAGGACAGGTGAGGTGCCCACGGACCTGTTCTGAAATTACTAGGGTTGGGTCATTGTGATTTGCTGGTAAAATAATTTTGTTACCCGTTGACTGAGTTGATATAACCCAATTACTTAATAAATAACACGGGGATAACAAAGGAACATCATAGTAATAACATGATAAGTTGTTGTTTTAGAAATTCAAAGAAATAAATTAAAATTCATGGGTAACAAAAAAAAAAAGATTTTCAAGTATTAATAATTATTTTTAAGCAATTAATTAAGAGAACAAATTGAAAATCTATGAGAAAAATAAACTAATTATTCAAATGTATACAAATGATTATTTTTATTGATTTATTTTACAGAAAATACAACAAATTAAATTCCAATTTATGGGTATATAAAGCAAATGAATAAAAAATGTTTTTGCATGCTATCGACATTACATTTTCCTTTTTTTGCTAGTTATCAAGCTAAATTCCGACTTTCTTTCTAGCTTACTATCTACTTTGTTTTTAGCTTTCTATCTGGCTATTTAGAATTATTTTTACTCTTTTAGCTAGTTATCTAGCTCCATTTTAGTATTTTACCTGTTGACCTTTCTACCTAACTATCAAGCAACCTTTTTAGGTGTTTAGCAAGCCATCTAGTAAGTTGATATTTTTGGAATTCATATCAAACTGCGTGCCCTTTGCGTTATTTAGTAACAAAAGTAGCTTGACACTTGAAAAAGGTTGGAGTCCCCTGCTTTAAAGGTATTCACAAAGACCAATGGTTTTTTTCAGTTGGGCACAGACAGTTTAGCGTTCCTCCCGACCATTATGCAGATATTTTGCAAAATATTAACTGTGTCGGGGGACTCGAGAAATTTGTCTTAAAGTTGACCGATTTGGCTCATTTCCTCAAAAAGCTGTGACGTCGATGAAGAAACACATCACTTCCAAAGGTTTTTTACGCTCTCCTGCAAGTAGTTTACTTTAGGGCTGCAACTAAAGATTCATTTCATAATCGATGAATCGGTAGATTATTTTTTCGATTAATCGGATTTTTTAGATATATTTTAAATTCCCTCTTGACTCAAATACAGAAATTTTGGACATTTAGAAAAACGGTGCACAAAACAACCGAATATCCTGTCATATAACACAATTAAAGAAATACAAGTGTTCGTGTCGTTCGTGAACGAAACATCTCTATGAAATGGAGAAAGAGAGCCGCCCCCCCTCAAATCAACAGCCGGTTCCCTCCGAGACGCCTTTTTTCTCTTATGATTGGTCAATATGCACTTTTTGGGGATTCTGTGTTGTTGACTTTAAATTTGTCAAGCATAAAATCATTTTATATTTTACCTTTTTTGTAGTCATATAAATGTATGAATTATATTTTTTGTGTTTTTCAGTATTAATATGTATGTACAAAACAAAGTTTAGTCTTTTGTCTTCTTTTAGATCTCTTTTTCCTTTATTGCATTTTTTCTTAAGTTTATTTTTTATTTATTTTTCCCCCCCTTTTAGGTTATTATGTGGATGCTGTTACATGAATTAGGAATTGTCAAGACCAGAACGGAGAGAGGACCCACTCGCGTTGCGTTTCTCGCAAGTTTTATTGCGTCCACGGTCCGGTGATTGCTGAGCGCGAGTAGCAGGTCGCTCTGAACGCAGAATTGGATCTTCCGGTGGTGTTGGGAGCGGAAAACAGGTCAGTAGCCAGGACAGGAAAGCAAAACAGTGGTCGGGGTCGTAAGCGAGTCGTAAGCCAGGAAAGGAGAGTAGACAAGGTCGGGGACAAAAAGAGGTCGAAAGCCAGGACGGGAGGGTTGACGTGGTCAGGATCAAAAACGGGTCGAAGCCGGGGAACAGACAGGTGGGAGTCAGGGTCGAAAAAGGCTTGCCTAGTGTTAACTGAGGTTCGCAGACGGACTGACAAAAGGGGACAGATAGGAGTGGGTAATAGGGACAGAGAGCCAATCAGAGTCCGAGGCAGTTAGCGCCAAAGGAGCGGGCACAGGTGATGCATATCGGTAATCATGCCAGTAATGTAGGGATTAAATCAATAAAAACAAGGTAAAGAGCCGTTCGGGACCCGAAAGAGAAAACTCTTTTTAGTGAGCCTAACAGGAAAAAAACGGTTCTCAAAAATAGTGGGAATTCCCATCTCTTCACGTAAACTCTAAAGATGTCCCCGCAGTGTTTCACATTTGTTTAGAAATTTCAAAATTCTTTGAAATACAACTTCTTTTTAGACTAACGGAAATATTTACCATCTCTGGTACCTAGTTACTTTCACTAAAGAGTAATTCAGTTACTAACTTTTTGGAAGAAGTAGTGAGTAACTTTAACTTTTTCAAAATATCCCTAAAATGGATTCACTTTCCAGCACGGCAGCATAGTGGTTAGCGCATGTGTGGCACAGTTCTGAGGTCATGAGATCAAACCCTCCTGTGTGGAGTTTGCATGTTCTCCCCGTGCTTACGTTGGTTTCCTCCGGGCACTCCGGTTTCCACCCACATCCCTAAAACATGCATGACAGGTTAATTGGCCAGTGTAATTGTCCCTAGGTATGAATGAGCAAGTGAGTTGTTTGTCTCTGTGTGCCCTGCGACTGGCTGGCAACCAATTCAGGGTGTCCCCTGCCCACTGCCCGAGGATAGCTGGGATGGGCTCCAGCACCCCCGTGACCCTACTGAGGACAAGCGGTGCAGATAATGGATGGATGGATTGGATGGATTCACTATCACATACTTGTACTGCTCCGTGGCCTGCATCACGATGAAGTCCCACTTGTGGAAAAGCCATTTATGTAGGCGGTTGTAATGTACCTGTTGTGAAGATGGAAGCAGAAAGTCAAAATGTGACATTTGAGTTGTGAACATTTATACCAAGATAAGTTTCACTTTTTAACCACTTTTAATTTTAATGTAGTGCACTCTCATACACAGGTTTTGAACGAAGTGCTGTACAAACAGGAAGAGTTTTTAAATATATTACAATCCCTTGTTTTTAGCAGTGTTGCATTTCAAAAAGGTCCCTCGATAGACAAAATCTGTATTTATTTATCTATTTATTCACCGAATACTCTATTTTACATTTCAACCAAAGAACAAACCCAATTTACAGGCTCAAGTATACGTTTAATGAAAACTATCAATAAGGATCGTTCTTTATAACCGTTATTTTTCTTTAAATAACTCTTGGACTGTGAAATTATATTTAAAAATGTTTTGCACAACTGTATTAAGGACACCATCCACTTTACCTCACGTGATACTTTGTTACCATCATATGGACATTTTGGAAAACTCTCTCTTGTTCTCTCTATCTCTTGTTCTCTCTCTGTCTCTCTTGTTCTCTCTCTCTCTTTAGTTCACTCTCTCTTTTGTTCTCTTTCTTAAACTCTTTCTCTCTCTTTCTCTCTCTTCCTTTTGTTCTCTATCTCTCTATTGTTCTCTAACTTTCTTTTTCTCTGTCTCTCTCTTGCAGTGTTCTCGTTTGCCCGCGTCCCTGCGTCCTAGACGCACCATTTTTGCTGGGACGCTGACATATTATACTAAATATAAAAACAATGTTTCTCATACACACACACATAAAGTAACGTTTCAACAATGAGTGTAATTATATCTCTTGTACGTTTATCAATCTTGTATTCTTTTATTTTGAAGTCGTGTTCTTGTCTGTACTGATTCCTCTGACGTAAAATAAACCACTACCCCTCTCGGTTTGGAATCCATCCAGAACGGACGTAAGTTCTTGTCTGCCATAATCATGTAGAATTAAACTATATACATGTACGTATTTTATCTCTGCAAATATAGCCACTAAATAGTCTTAATAATGTCAATCCCTGACAAAATGGTGCCGATTACCGGTTTGTTCCGAGATTTTTGTTCGATTCTACTGGATTGGGATGAAAGAGCACATGGGACCACACGGTTAGCATACCGAGGTTAGCATCCAAAGTGCTTTGGAATCGAGTAGGAACGGGCTTCAACGAACCAGAGTGGTGTACTTGCTAAGGTAAAATGCATGGTTTTAAATACAAATTTGGAATAATTTTAAGAAAGGCCATAAAATGAAAGAAGACGTTAATAATTGGGGATTTCATTAGCCAATTATTAAATTGGTTCGAGGGTGTGCCTCACTAAGTCAAATATGATTGTGTATGTCCATATATATATATATATATATATATATATATATATATATATATATATATATATATATATATATATATATATATATGTGTGTGATACAAATATTGACGAGCCGGTATCCGGGTTCGAGGGCTCGCCTCACCGTTAACGGGATCGGTAGCCTGTAGGTTTGCGTACTAGTCGCATACCAACGAAATTCGAAGGCGCATGGGCCTCATTTCAGTAGCCGGTAACCGAAAAGGGAACGGCAGTCTATAATATTACTAGAGGAATTAGCCTCGTAAATCATCGAGAGAGAAGACAGGCTTAAAGTGGTTCGCTATTGTGAATATAGTAAATCTCTGCAGTCGGTAGAGTCCCCGATTTGAAATCGATTTAAAATGAAAAGATAACAAAATATATTAAATAAACTACATGGCTTCAAGGTGCACTGTATAAAACTATCTAAATTAAGTTAATTTTTGTGGGCCCTCTGTCTGTGCATGTTTGTTCAATGTTGTGAAATGTCTGTTTGCATCCATCCTATATTCTCTTCCTTCTTGTCTAATGTTTGTCTTGCGCTGGCTTTTAATCGGCCCATGTAACTGAAAAGAAAAAAAAAAGGAAAGAATCGAAGCAAAATTGCCGCAAACGAGAGATTGCGCCTCAACTTAAAAAAGGAAAAAAAAAAAGGAAAAAGCGATGCGAATGAAGTGCACATTGAAACGAGAGAAACCTTTTTTTAAGAGTAAAACCGTTTAAAATGTTGCTTTTGGGTTTTTGATCTCGTAAGGAATCAAAAACGTTTGTTTCTTGGAAAATCGTCGTTTGCCGCGAAGGGTGTGCAAAATAATGGCTGCGGGCCTATCGGGTTCCCCAAAAAATATTTTTCCGGTCCAATTTTTTTTTTTTTTTTTTTTCAATTGGAAAACGATAAATTCAGGAGTGGAAAGTTTAGAAAACTTATGTTTGAGTTATTTTAGATGCGTTAAATGAAGTTAATGCCAGAATAACACTTGGAAAAGATACAATAACAAAAATAAAGATAGAATATTCCAGTTTTCAGTTCAAAATTGGAAAATTAAGGACTGTAAAGATGAGGAAAAATCCAATTGAGTGAATTGGAAGAGATTGATTTGAGGGAAAAGCATTTTTGTACAAAATTATTGAAAAAGAGCGAATAATAATTTCTTTTGAGTAGAATACAAATGAATAGAATGACTCGTTGTAGAGCAATACACGTCATTTTCACATTAAATAGGTGAAGCTAAAATAGTACATTTAATTGGTTTGAAGAAAAAAAAAGCTAAAATTAAGTGAGATGGTTTTACGTCAATTTCCCATTAAACTGGTAAGCTAAAAAGCTAGTGTCAGAGGGTGCCGAAGGAAAAATGTTGGCAAAGCAGGTAGGAAAGTTACAAATGCAGAAAGATGAGAGTTAGTAGAAGTAAAAGGGAAAAGTTACTCAAATAAAATAATTTGCTGGAAATTGGGTATGGAAAACTTGCAAAAAAAGTGAAAAACAACACATTATGTGAATTTTTTGGAGCTACTCATGGTCTAGAAAAACACTATATAAATGCAAACCATTTATAATGGATTAGAATATACCTTTACTGACAAAGTTACAAAATGGGTTAACATATTGTGACTGACAATGAAATTTGGCATGACAATCCATCTTCAAAGTGAGGTAAAGGAACAAAGAAGATAAGGTTATAGTTATAATTAGTACAATATTTACACAAAATAATTTGCATGTAAGATGTTACATACAGTTGAGATTTGTGTAATATGCATTTGGTGAAAAATAGTCATCGTAGTGAGAAAAAAGTTGTCAGCATTGTGCAAAACATGTGACAGTATTTTTATAGATAAGCTATAAAAATATGAGATAATTATTGAAAGGATAAATATCCAATTGAAGGCAAATGAACATAGACATAACATATTGTTTTGCTTTAGAACAAGAAATGAGATGGCAAAGTATTACAATAATATAAATTCGACTACAAAAATACTATAGTAATACTATACAGACACTACACTATTTCGTTGCCACAATAAGAAATATTATAGACTACAGAAATATTATCAGGGAACCATCGTGAAAACACTACAAAGGAACTGAGGTAAAGTTTGATTTTACAGTAAAAGTGTTGTTCTAACTGCGTTTTATAAGTTTTAGAAATTTGGTTCTTTTCTCATTTGGACTCAAGAACCCCCCATGGCTCACCAAGGAGGAAAAGGTGAGGAAAAGGTAGCACTAATAACGATGATGAAGATATTACATGGGATGCACAGTGATAAGTGAAAAACCAATTTTGATGATATTAAGGAATATGTCAACACTAAGGGCATACAAGGTGAGAACCAGAAAAGGTTTTGTGTTCATATGCGGCCGGTATGAACCATAAGCATGATAGGTAAATCTCATCTCATCAGCTGCACCGCTTGTCCTCAGTGGGATAGCAGGAATGCTGGAGTCCATCCCAGCGATCATCGAGCAGCGATTGGAGGACACCCTGAACTGGTTGCAAGCCAATTGCAGGGCACATAAAGATAGACAATTCACTAGCTCATTCACACTTAGGGACAATTTGAACACACACACACACAGGAGGTTCCCAAGTCCTTAGTACTATGCTGCACACACATACACATATGCAGGGATCAGAATTTTCCGTGGATCCGCGGATTTCCGCTGTTTTTGAACCCCAAAGGCATTCCGACTTTTTCTCTTGCGTAGCAAACAAATTCAAAATCCGACTGTCTCACTCTTTCCTTTATTGCTCTGGCGCACCCTGGCGGCCGTTAGAAAAATTGGCCGCATTGTTGCTCAAGCTGCAGGGACTGAACTGCATTTGAACTTATCTTGCAGTATTTACAAAAAAAACAGTTATGTGGGCAAGTTATTTTAATCTTCTAAAAATGTTACTTAAATGATAAATATAAGCATGGATTTGGACAAGTAAATTGCATAAAACCCAGGAGCTTGGGGGGGGGGGGTGTGTGGCTCCGCCCTGCTTTATTCCTGGACCCTGGCTATTTCAGCTGAAAATGAAAATCTCCATTCTGATCCCTGCATATGACATATATATATATATATATATATATATATATATATATATATATATATATATATATATATATATATATATATATATATATACATATGAAATCATTTTAAAACTGAACTATCAATAATGGTAATATGATAGATGTAAGAGAATAGATTAATAGATATTGTAGTGTACGGAGTTTATTTTGCCCCTAAGGGATTTTGAATTCCGTGTACTAGCTTGGTAAAAGATTTATAGATCCAGGCAGAGATCTATGAACCCCTAAAATTTAGTGATACAAAGATCGAAGTTATGAATCGGTGACAAATATAGTAGATATCTGCGTATTCATTCAGTTTTGATCATCGAATTATTAATTTATTTTCTGCATTTAATTGTTGATGGTAATGACCACAGGCTTGTTTTTTTCCATTTTTCTACTTTCTGTACTTCCTTCTTTCCTTAACATCTTAGTACAACATAATTGGTGATATCAATCATCAAAGCAAATGAGACGTTTAAAAGCAAGCTCTCTTTGATGAATTTAACAAGGAAAAAAAAGCCGCTTGTCTAATAAAAAGACTGACTTAACCTTCCCTCGACAACAATGACGTTATCTCGAAGCGACGAGATCTCATTAGCTAAGATCGGCGTGCAGAAAAATAAAAACTCATACAGCAAAACCAAAATAACGATAAGGCTTGTAATGCGTTAAATCTTTGTTAAAGTGTAAACTAAATGATAATGACAATTTAAAGGAAAAAAAGTTGCATCCCCAGCATAAATGATACGTCTAGGACAGGTACGTGGGGAAATAAAAACACTGAGTGTATAATACAGGATAATTATACAGAATAGTTTAAAAAGAAAGAATATTTGAATAACCAAACTAATCATTTCTCGTTGAATATGCGAATAGCAAAAGGGTAATAACGAGTAAAGCAATGAAAATGACTGGAAACCATCCATAATTTTAGTGTCCATCTTCTCGTTCGTAAATGGACAAATTCAAAACAGGCGTAATACATAAAAAGATTATTTCCTTAGTTGTTCTCATATTCAATAATAGATTACTCTCAATAAATATTGCAGGTCATTTGAACCATTCCGATGTCCTGACCAATCCGCACTGACTGGGGTCTGTCAGTGAGGAAGTCCAGCAGCCAGTTCCGCAGGGGGGTGTTGAAACCCAGGAGTCTCATTTTGTCTACCAGGTGTTGTGGGATGATGGTGTTGAATGCTGAACTGAAGTCCAGGAACAGCATCCGCACATGGATGTTCTTCTCCTCTACGTGTGTCAGGCTCAGGTGAAGCGCAGAAGAGATGGCATCCCCGGTGGAGCGGTTTGTCCGGTAGGCAAACTGTCGAGTGAGGAGGGGAGACTGGAGGTGATGTGCTCTTTATTGAATAGTCCGGCTAATTTGCTAGAACATCCCAGTACGTAAGCACAATAAAATTAACGAGGCTCTTAAGTGCCACTGAATTCCACAAGACTTTTCTTTTTGAAAGTCAATGCACTCTCCAAAGAGCATATCATCCTGTCAAAAAGAGGACATGGACTGATTGTTGTTTGCTGTCATTGTCAGACATTTTTCATCTATTGTCTGCGCCGCTTATCAGCTGAAAGGCCAAGGGGGTAACAGAGCACATCCCAGCTGCGCTCATCGACAACGAGATCATGGGGGTGATGGAGCACATGCCAGCTGCTTTTCAGAAAGCTAACAGGAGATACCTGCACTCGGTGTCAGTCAGTGGAACTAAAACCAAAGACAATTAAGTCATTTCGTGTTTGACATGGACACATTTTGAAAAAGTATTTTTGATGGGCCAAAAGCAACATTCAAATGGTGAATGTAATGTGGAATACGCAAATCAAAGACTGAAAGACAACAATATTCAAGAGTACTTCTGCTTGAAGTCATATAGAGTCTTGTTAATACAAAGTGTATATGTACGCAAGGAAGATTGATAAATTCATCTTGCAAATTTATAAATGCTGTCTTATTTCACTCGTATTCATAGATAGTGAACTTAGGTTTTAACTCAGGGGGGAAGTTTTGAGACATTCAGTAAAACAAAAGTTAAAACCTAGTTTTGTCCGCAATTGATGAAAAATTGTCTTCTGAATAAGCTCTCCATATAACTGTTGAGATTCAAAATACGAAATTTGGACGGATAGAAAAATATTACACAAAAGAAATGTAATATAACAAAATTACAATGTTTGTCAAACTGATTAACAATAATCAATTAGAATAACCATTCACCATTAGATTATCGCCCACATTGAGAACATTTTTGGATGGTATTTTTCATTTTTGGCAAAATCATTCACTTTGAGCATGAATTACCTGCTTTCTTTGCAAAATATTGTTATTTTGAACAAATTTACTTACTGAAAAGATAATACATAGGTTATGATTTTTACAAAAGGCAAAACAAAGAGTGAATCATAACAATAAAAACGTGTTTTATTGGGCTAAATTGATAATTTAACAATCTACCCTGGTCATCTGCCTCAAGGGGAATAGCCAACAGCAAGATAACACATTGAAAATCAAAAGAAAATGCAAATAAAAAGTGCATACAACTTTTTTTCGAATATGATCAATCCACAAAAGAGAAAACACTCAATCACTCAAATCAGGGTAAATGATTCTGACAAGGATAATGGTTAAACTGATGCAGTGACTGGATTTAGTGAAAAAGCAAAATTTGAGATTTAGAACTAACAATTTAAAAAATAAATTGTTTATCTTCGAGTTGGAGTTTTGGGATAGAATGCTCAAAATGGATATGGCAACTTATAGTGGGGATTTTTGCTTTCACTTTTGATAAAAATAAACATAACATAAGAAAATATACGAATCGATAAATTAATTAGTTTTTTTGAGCCACAAAAGGTGTCTCAACAGGGGGGAATAAAATGAGATATGGTTAACATAAACCATTTAAAAAAAAATTAAGCCCCTCTAACTATCCTTTCTTCCCAAATATAGCTTTCCATAAATATTCATTTTCAACAGTATTCATTCAGCTTTCTCATCCATACAGGAGATAGTGACCCCTGCTGACCAGATGACGTAGGTCTGTCAGCCCAGGGAGCTTCAAACTTAACTTTTCTTCCCAAGGGCAGCGGTCAGGACTCTGGGGAGTGTGCCAGCACTCGCGCCATCAGCTGTGTATCCTCCACACGTCCGCCTCGAGGCAGGAGGTTGTTGTCATCTCAGGGAAGAAGCTAGTTTGCCAGATCTGAAAAGAGGTGCGGTCCAATGTGGACAAATGGATGGCCTCACCTCATCTACAAGCATCGCAGCCACACAAATTTCCAACATCACGCCCAGGGGGCGTGGGGATCTTAACTGTTGCCATGCTCATGAAAAACGGCATCAAAGCCGCCAATAATGCCCTAATCTATTCCCCCGAAAGAATAGGTATCGGACTCCACAATGATATCTAGAGAAATGGTGGTCATAAAAGTACCAAAATAAGACTCCAAAAACAGTGGGAAGAAAGGAGTTTTGGTTCAATTTCTGCTATTGTTTTGTGAAAACTTTGGACTTTGCGGACCGCTTTGCTACATTGGTATCAGCTACCACACATCACACAATTTCATGGAAAATAACCAGATATTCCACAAGTCTCACATACTTACACATCGGACCCCACAACTATAAACATAGTTACTGGGTTAATCAAAATTAACACTGATTAATTGATTGATTCTTTGATGGAAATTTTTATTTATTCTCTAACAAATACTTGCTAGGTCAAAAAACTTGACAATTGAGCTAACATAAGAGAAAAAAGTTGTTGTTTTTTTTCAGATGAATCAGATCATAGAATGAATGTATTATGATAAGAAAATATATCTTATCAAGGTTTTTCTGATGCGTTTCAACATTAGGTCTCAAACTTAATGAAGGAACAATCAGGGTAACAGATGATATAATGTTTTTGATTTTGGGTTTTATTCCTATAGTAAGACTTCCACACATCTTATCGATGCCGGTTGTCATATTGCTAGAATTTAAAATTCAATATTTTTCTTAATGAAAAAGGGTTTTGGAGGTTTGTTTATGCATACAATTTTTTGATAAATTGTCAACATGCATTCTAACCTCTTGCCCAACTAGTGATGCTACAGTTTCGAAAAGGATTTTGGGGATCTTTTCATTCTGTTTATCTTAATTCTCGCGGTCTCCATCAATGACCTTAGAGTTAACGATTGCTTAACTGGAGATTTTTCTTCACTTTTGAACGTTTTGCACCTTTTTGTTTTTGTTCGTTTTAGGTGTCCAATTTTTGTAGGTTTTTGTCCGTTTTTGTTTTATCCTGTTTTTCCAGCAAGAGACATTCCTTGGAGGAGAGAAAGTTTTTTCCTTTTTTGAAGGTTTTTTTGCCTCTCCGTGTGATTACCAATCTATTTTTTTTTTAATTCGAGATTAACAACAGGGGGGAAAATGTCAGGTTTTCAGTGTAAATCTCTTGAATTTCTGTCTCAAGGTAATTAGCTTGTTTTTATATTACTAAATATAAAAACAATGTTTCTCATACACACACACACACACATAAAGTAACGTTTCAACAATGAGTGTAATTATATCTCTTGTACGTTTATCAATCTTGTATTCTTTTATTTTGAAGTCGTGTTCTTGTCTGTACTGATTCCTCTGACGTAAAATAACCACTCCCCCTCTCGGTTTGGAATCCATCCAGACGTAAGTTCTTTTCTGCCATAATCATGTAGAATTAAACTATATACATGTATTATATCTGGGGCGGCAGTAGCTCAGGAGGTAGAGCGATCGTTTTAGGATTAAGGGATCCCAGTTCGAATCCCAGCTTGTCCGTGTTACATGCTGAAGTGTCCTTGGGTAAGACACTGAAACCCCAATACCCCCAATAAGCAGGTTAGCGCCTTACATGGCTGCACAAATCACAGCCGCTATTGGGAAATGTGAAGCACAATGTAAAGCGCTTTGGGAAGTCATTGACTTGAAAAGCGCTATATAAATGCAGATCATTTCATTTCATTATCTGTGCAAATATAGCCACTAAATAGTCTTAATAATGTCAATCCCTGACAGACGCATAGGGTCAAATCAACGTGCGTCCCCGGGACGCAACTTTTTCAACACAAAATTGTCATTATTACCCGATTACTTTTATTTTTATCAAAGGTTTACCACACTCCAAACTTTTCGTCAGGCAGATCCGCCATTGTTGTTTCGGTTTCGCGGTTCGAGTTTTCGTCTGCACGCCGATCTCGGCAAACAAGATCTTGTTGCTTCGTCATTGTGTGGTGGAGAAAAATCATGTCGACATCATTTCGGGAAAGTTTTTGTCAGACAATTAAGTTTCCTTAAAAGAGCATGGGACCTGCAAGGACTCTCTGAGCAAACTGAGGCAAAAACATTTCCTAATAAGGATACGACAACACCTTCCTTGGGAGAAAAACAATTCCGAAGATGATACGTAAGTCCACAAGCAGGACCGGGCCCCCTCTTGGGTTTTACTCACTTGAAGCTATAAAAGATTTGTTATGTCTAAAGTTCTCTGAATTCTTTGGGACGATGCAATAAAGAACATCCCTCTCACGACGCCGGCATCCTTGCATTTCTTGAACACGCATGCGAGAAGAATTAATCGATTCTCGAACTTGCATTTTCTCCAACATTTAGTGGCGCCCAACGTGGCTGTTTGGCTCACAGAACGGGACTTCTCGTCGTGAAAGCTGCCCCGACGAGCAATTGAGGTAAGGATTATTTTCTTTTCTTGTTTCGGTTTGCTCGTCGGGGTAAGTTGAAATGCAGGGACCTGTAACGTGAGAGCCAAATTTAAAAAAGTCTGGATTTCTCATCTGTAGTCAGGCCAAAGTTCGGACGAATGAGATGCATTGTATAGATTGAGTTGAGATTTCTGTCCGACGACAATCCTGTGCTCAGGGATTGTTGTGATGGGTTTTTTTTTGGACAGGGCTGCTGAAAAATCTGGATAAGAGGTGCAGCGGCGTCGGTATGTGTACATTTCGAGACGGTTAATTCCGGTCCGTATAATTGTCTTGAGATCTGTGGAAAAAGCGGTGATGAGACGTCATCATGGCTGAAGTGACAGTTCGAGAGTAGACGATCTATATATAGTTCATACGGGGCATGTTTTTTATGTGTTTCTAGTCGATTGAGGATTGGGGGGCTGACATGCAAGTTACATTTAAAGACAAGTGTGGTGCATGAAACCCCGCCATTTTCTGCAATCTGAAAGGTTATACCGACGTTAAAGAAAATGAGTAGTTTATTAGATGTTGTATTATTAAGATAAAGTCGCATAGACAAAGCGATGCGAAGACTGTGTGTGTGACATGAGTGAGGCGTGCGCTAATGGTGCTGTGTTCTTTTGCCTTTTACGGTCTTGTATGTGTCTTTCGCGTGTCTTAGAATGTATTAGAGAAGGGAGTATATTTGAAACGTATTTAATCGGAGCGATGTGTTAGCTCCAAAAACTTTTTTGTGTAGGTGTGTGTGCCAGCTTGCACTGAATTTGCGTGTGTCTCTCTGTCTGTGGATGTGTGTTCTGTTTCGGTTCAGTTTCTCCCCCTCTCCGCTGAGCCCCCCGTCCGCCTTCTCCCTGCGTGGATGTATGTGAGTGTCTCCAGATGTTCTATGCTCTATGACTGGAGGCTTAACTGTTTGAGGGCTTAACTGTTTGAGGGCTGGAACGACACTGTGCGAGGGGAAAGCTTTGTTTTTCTTTTGTTTGGCGTTAAGAAGGGGGTCTTGGAAAAATAAATGAAAAGTGGAGTGACTGCTTATCCTCGCCCGCGAGGACACAGTGGTAATAGAGAGTGGCTTGACAGCAAAAAAGTGGTTTTAATAATGAGTGAAAACAGGATGTAAAAATACTGCGCGATTGGTGTGTGATAGATATAGGAAACTTACGATATTGGGAAATACATTGGGATGAATGATTCGTCCAGCGCTTCGTCTGCATGTGGCCTCTGAATTTGAGATCTGGTTCCGTTAAACATCGCGACGCTCTGAGAGGAAAAATTTGTGTACGACGAAGCCCATTCTAGTGGGAGGAGCCGGGTCCGCCCGAAGATGAATATTCATGAAAGTGGTTGAGCCGGAATGAACTGTTTGTGTCTAAGCAGAGGCAGACGTGCGGGCCGAGCAGAGGAGAGGGCCTCCACCATTCTGAGCCTGCTCAGCCCACCCCGTTTGGGAATATCAGCAACAGGCAACCAAATCAGCCCCGAGTTTGCAAAAAGCAAGGTCAGTACACAATAATTGGATGAATATGAACATTCTTGTGCCAGTGAAGCTTTTGGGATTGCGTCATCCGTACAAGGCCAAGCTGATTGAAAAGGTGTCACAAAAATGGGAGAAGAGGACGGAGAATCTTCAACCAGCGTGGCCGCAAGGGGGTACGTTTGATACAGACGCTTGTGGCGTCATGGAGGTGAGAATCATGGACTACAAGTCTGGCAAAGATAGCAAGAAACGACAGGAGAAGAGGAATACTGAAGAGGAGGTCTTGAAGCTGTTTAAGACTGAAGGAGTGCATTATAGGGAGAAAATCAGGGAAGGACTGATTCGACTAAAAGATAAATCATTGAACGCTGAAACGACAACTGGATCAGCTGCGTTGTATCCGACTTTGGTCGGAACAATGAAAATAAATGGGGATTTCAAATATGATGAAGGAGTAGGAGATGAGATGGAATCGCCAGCACGAAACCAGGGCAACGCGTCAACAAGTCCTCAACATCCTCTATCCCGAAGCACTGTAGCACAGGGAGAAAGTTCGACGGAGCGGAATGGAAAGAACCGCTCGACTGCTATGCAGAAAGGAATGAAACAGTCAAAAGAAAGTCAGGTGAATCGTTTTGGGTCGACATGGGAGCCGGGGGTGTCCGTCAAACGAGCCGGAACTTGGATCAGGATCAGCAATGTACGGTCCGAGCTACCATTAGGGAATTGGAACAGGAAATAGACAGTCTTCACGCAAGCGCTGAGGCAAGAAGGGACAGTTAAAGACCTGGACCGTCAGCAAATGCGACTGGTCATTATGTCCTAAGGTATAGGCCAAATATCCGGCCGCCAGAGAGGTATACAGACCCTGGTCAGTTTCCAATTCTAATAGAATAGAATAGAATATACCCTTATTGTCATTGTTACAAAATGGGTTAACATATTGTGACAACGAAATTGGGCATGAAACTCCAGTTTTACACATTCACAGTGAGGTATGAGCCAAGAAGATAAAGGAACAGAGAAGATAAGGTTATAAAACAAGGGGGATAAGGCTATAGTTATAATTTACATGGTATTTACACAAGAAATGTCGGCATGTGGGATGTTACATACAGTGTTATCGTAATCAAGGGAAACAAAGGTCAGTAAATCCCTTGGTAGACGCTCGACCTCGCTGGTCTAATCTCCCAACTGCCAGACATACATGAAGGTGCTGGGAAGTGGATTCGACGGTTTGAAGAAGAGACTATTGGCAAGCTGCTAGCCATCAGCGATATCAAGTCAGTATTGGCGCAATGTGAAGTTGCTTCAACGATGGAGAATATTTTGCGCCACAGCAACAATGGATGGATGGTCGATGTAATGGCGGATGGAACTGAATTTAACGCCTACCGTGCAGTGGTGTGGAGAGCACTACGGGATGAATACTCTGCCAAGATTGATCCAAAGGCATTAAAAGGTGAAACTCTCGGCGAAACTGAGAATCCAGCTTCATACATCGGCAGGCAGCTCAAACGATGGAAGCAGGAGACGGAGGAAGAAGTGGAGAACAGCCCTATACTTTCGACTCTGTTCCGCAATGCCGTTATCGGAGCCCTGCCAGTACAAGTTCAAAGTAAGCTGTCAAGAGATGTCGTAGGGTTAACCTCAATGCCATACAAGGAGTTTCGTGACCATGTTGTCCACGCCATTGAAAAATTCAGAAAGGATCAACAAAGGCAGCAGGACTTAGAAAGAGCTGAACAACGGAAGCTCACTCAGATGCAGCTCTCTGACCTGCAGAATAAAACTAAATTGAAGACTCAAGCATCTGTACTGGACCAACCCTTCCAGGCAAACATGACGGCGCCGCCTATCGCTCCATAAACCCAACAACCGCTTCCAGTTGTTAATGTTTATCAGCAACAGCCATTTGGCCGGCGACCCTACAGAGCAGTACAGGGCCAAATGCCTGCCTGGGGTTGAGGTGCCCCAAGACGGAACGGGCAAGCGCCCACAGGCCAAGCGATCGTGTGCTGGAAATGTCATGGGCCTGGCCACTTTGCGCGAAACTGTTCAGCAACCGGTCCGGGGGGATGGAGAGAACCAAAAGGGGGCCCGTCAAGGCAAGGAGGAGGATCTCCAAGTGCAGGTCCAAGATATTGGCATTAGGGGGGCCCAGAGAATCCTGTGGGGGAGGCCCAATTCACAATACATGCAGGGGAAACTGGCAGGGAACCAATAATCCAAGTCAAAGTCGAAGGCACCAAAATCCCAATGCTAGTTGACACCAGAGCTACGTATACCTGCATAAGTTCGGAGTATGCCTCAAACCTCCCCATGTCCGGCAAATTCAGAAGAAGGGGCTTTAGGGGCGGCAGTAGCTCAGGAGGTAGAGCGATCGTTTTAGGATTAAGGGATCCCAGTTCGAATCCCGGCTTGTCCGTGTTACATGTCGAAGTGTCCTTGGGTAAGACATTGAACCCCCAATTACCCCCAATAAGCAGGTTAGCGCCTTACATGGCTGCACAGATCACGGCCGCTATTGGGAAATGTGAAGCACAATGTAAAGCGCTTTGGGAAGTCATTGACTTGAAAAGCGCTATATAAATGCAGATCATTTCATTTCATTTCAAGAACAATAGGATTCTCGGGATCAAAACAAACCATTCCAATGACAGACCCAGTGAAAATCTCTACTGAAGAGGGTGAAATTACGATACCCATTCTTGTGTCAGATGAAACACCAGTCAATTTGCTGGGAAGAGACGCTTTGTGTAAGCTTGGAGTCAAATTGTGGTGCACTCCCGACGGGGTGTATCTGGACAATCCTGATTGGACTCATGAATCAAATGCTACAACAAAGCAAATGCGCAAAGGTCTACTGGCTGGGAAATCTACAGGAGCCCGTAAATGAAATTGTGAAAACCTGGGAACCTGTCATCAAAATACAGCTTCCAGAGGCATTCAAGCCAACAACAGATCATCATTGCACTATGTATTATGACTCATCCTGCAGTATGGTCTACGAGGAAATATGGGACAAACAAACAAAGAACACCGCAGTAGAAGTTTGGGATGACTGCCTCCTGATTGGCCGTCAGGGTGCAGCTCTAAACATCAAACCAAACGACTTCACCTCGCAGTGGTTCAGAGTGCCGGAATCAGAACCACATGTTGCATTAGTTGTCAACAAAGGATTCAGATCTAAAGACCTAGGTCCCATGGTGAAAGCAGCAAAGAGCGTGAGATGGATTGAAACTGAGGATTCGGAAATGACGATCTCAGACGAAGGAGGTATGGTGAGAATACCGTGTGAAGTGAAAATGGATGCGAAACCTTGGGTGATTACCAAACCAGAGGCGACACAAGCTGTTCAAGATGAAGACAAACAAGAGGACGTATTGGGACAAAAAATGCTGAAACATGTTCCGAAGGAGGTGTGGTCAAACCACGACACCGATGTTGGATTGGTAAAATCAGCAAATCCGGCTGAAATAAAATTGAAACGGGGAACGAAGTTGCAGTTTCGACCACAATATCCGCTGAAGCCAGAAGCGGAAGCAGGAATACAGAAAACGATCGACGGACTGCTCAAGGCTGGAGTACTAATTGAGATGCTAAGTCCATGCAACACTCCAATTTTTCCAGTTCTCAAATTGGACAAATCTAAATACAGATTGGTGCATGATTTGAGAGCGGTAAATGAGGTTGTCCAGGATTGGCCAGCTGAAGTTCCAAATCCAAATGCCATCCTTACAAATGTGCCTCCAAACGCAAAGTATTTCACAGTAATTGATCTTTGTTCAGCATTCTTTAGTATTCCGTTTTCTGAAGACTCATGGTATCTCTTTGCATTCACATACCGAAGTAAGCAGTACAGTTACACACGGTTGCCACAAGGCTTCAAACACAGTCCTCATATGTTCAACCAAGTACTACGTAATGACCTGGAAGGCCAGGACATCGATAGTACACTGATACAATATGTTGATGACCTGCTAATCTGCTCAGCAACGCTCGAAGAGTATCATAGAGACTCAATCAGAGTCCTACAGAGACTGGCTGGAACAGGACACAAGGCTTCACCAGCCAAATTACAATACTGTCAGCCGCAGGTGGAATATCTGGGAAGACTCATCTCACAAGGAAGCATTGCAATGACACCAGAGCAGCTCGAGGGAGTCAGCAAAGCTCCGAAACCCCAGACGGTCAGACAAATGATGACCTTCCTTGGAATGACGGGATTCAGCTCAGAGTCGATTGAGGACTACGCATGGTAGACACACCCATTGAGGGACTTAATGAAAGAAGCAGGAACAACGATGCTAAGAGCTGAACTACAATGGACAGACATTGCGATGGACGCTTTCGAAAACATCAAGCAAGAGATGCAAAGAGCGCCTTCTCTGGCAACACCGGACTACACAAAACCATTTATGCTATACGTAGCGAATCGATACAATATGTATGCTTCAGCTGTGTTAATGCAAGAGACATGCAGTGGTAGACAAAAAAAGCCAATTGCATACGACAGCACCAAACTTGACAATGTGGTGCAAGGATGGCCGCCATTTTACCAAGGCTTGGCTGCAGTTCATTATGCATATGAAAAGGCCACAACGGTAACTATGGGCTATCCAGTAATAATTTACACCCATCACAAAATCTCAGAACTGATAAATCAAGGCAAGTTCGTTGTTACTCAGGCCAGATGTCTGCAGTTCATGCCACTGTTGACATACCCGGACATTACATTGAAAAGATGTAATACAACAAATCCGGCTAACACCATACTGTTTGAGTTCGAGGGTGAAGCACACGAATGCGTTGCAGACACGATGAAGTACACCAGGTTGCGACCGGATTTGGAGTCCACTCCGCTACTGAATGCAGACCTGACATATTTCGTTGATGGATCGTGCTTCCGAGATTACCAAGGAAATCATGCTGGGTACGCAGTTGTCAGGCAAGAAGCTGAGCAGTATGTGGCGCAGAAAGCGGAAAAATGTGAACAACCCTGTTCGGCTCAGCGTGCAGAACTAAAAGCCTTGACAGAAGCGTGTAACCTAGCGTGAGAAAAAACTGCAAACATATACTGTACACCGACTCGGCTATGCACATGGAGTTTGCCACCATTTTGGAACTGTTTGGAAGCAAAGAGGATTCAAAAAATCGGATGGAAGCCCAATTCAGCATCATCAACAAATCATGGAACTAATGTCTGCAATGATGTTACCATCAAAATTAGCCATCATCAAGTGCCAGGCACACAGAAGAGGAGATGATGCAGTGATACGTGGGAACAATGCAGCGGATGAGGCAGCCAAAGGAGTGTCAAAAAGCAAAGTTGCTGTCCTCGCACCTATGGTTTCACTGGAACCGGTAGCAACGCCAGAAGATATAATCCTGATTCAAGGCAACGCAAGCCTCAACGAAAAGACACTGTGGAGAGAGAGGGGTGCTACCTGTGATGATAAAGGACTTTGGAGATCACATGAAGGACTGATTATTGCTCCAGTGTCTCTGCTGACTATGTTGATATCGGAAGCGCACAATATAGATCATTGTGCAAGGGGGAAGGTTGTAAAAAAGCTTAAGAAACAAGGTTACTGTTCTCCATATTTACAGGCCACGGTAGACGAAGTGCTCAACCAGTGTGAAATCTGTGCAGAGAACAACATAAGGAAATGCGTACGGGCACCGATTGGCTTTGTGCCAGTCCCACAGGGGCCTTTTAAGCATTTAGTTATTGATTATGTTGATATGATAAAGACAACCCAAGGAAAACGATATATGCTTGTTGTGATCGACCGATTTAGTCGTTGGGTTGAAGCAGTATCATCAAAAGATCTAGGTGCGGAAACAGTAATTGAGTTTTTGATCAGAGAAGTTGTTCTGCGATTTGGCATACCGTCAGAAATAAGCTCAGATAACGGTGCGGCATTTGTTCAAAAGGTCGTGAAGGGCATCCTACAAAAATTACACATTAAACAACGGTTGGGTGCGGTGTATCACCCACAAAGTCGGGATGGTGGAAAGAGTAAATGGAACATTAAAATCGAAGATAAACAAGATCTGTGCGAGTACTAAGCTCAACTGAGTGGATGCGCTACCGTTAGCGCTGATGAGTTATCGTATGCAAACTCATCGTATCACACATTTAACACCGCATGAAATGCTAACAGGCAGACCGATGCCAGCGCCGCATTTGAGAGGTCCCTATAAGGGGCCGCCGCTTGAGCAACTACAAACTGAACTGAGAGACTATATGAGACAATTGACGGCTATCCAGAAGGCCATCTACCTGCAGGTAAAGAGACAAGAGTCCAAGGTCGAACAACCATTCGAGAAGACGGTGGTCCCAGGGGATCTCGTGTACATTAAGGTGTTTCAACGAAAGTGGAACCAACCGAGGCGTGAGGGACCATACACCGTCGTAAGGGCAACGCCGACCGCAGTCCAGGTTGAGGGCAGCTCAACCTGGTACCATCTGAACCACTGTACCAAGGCTCATGCTGCCACCGTCAAGGAGACCAACCAAGATCAACAGGGCAGTAACGTTAAATTAGGAAAACAAGATGTGGATGATAAGGTTGTGTGTGATAATAAGTTGTCTGATATGGTTGTTGCTAGGAGCAGAGCTCGAGAAATCGCAGCGGCGAATGGAAATCGCGGGTCCGGAAGTGCAGCCAGAGATCCGAACAGCGGCGCTGCAGTTGCAGACCTTGATGCATCAAAGAGACAGCAGCCCGGTTAAGTGTGACACTACTGTACAACATGCCGAAACGGTTGAAAATTTGGAAAGTACGATTCGCAATAGGAAACAAATTGTAACTACTAGAATCCCGAGCATTATGGGATTAATCCGACAAAAGAGACGTGCAACCAGTCGAAGTGCCAACCGAATACCAGAAACCAAATATGTTAACGACAGTACAGACTAAAGTAACGGATAATAAGCCAAACCTTAACAGCTGGTGGACCAATTGGTGGGTCACTCCAGCACCTAAAGTGGCGAACCAGGCGGGAGTGGTGACAACAACACACCAAAAATCAGAGAAGCCTACACCCACGGCTACAACATCGAAGAGTGAGGTTACAACACGCCAACGGCCAGAAATGAGTACACTAACAGTACGTAAAATACAGGAAAGTGTAACAGAGGTTAAACAGCCAAAGAAGCCACTTCTAAAAGAAGGTGTTACCATGAGCCCTACAATGAGTAAGCCAATTGAAGTTAAAACTCAAAACAATACAGTGGGTAAGCCAATTAAAGTTAAAACTCAAAACGATATAGTGGGTAAGCCAATTGAAGTTAAAACTCAAAACGATACAGTGGGTAAGCCAATTGGAGTGAAACCTCAAAAAAGTTTAGCATACGAAGACTATTGTGCGGATGGTGGAGTTGACAGTCAGGACAGTCGACTAGGCTTGGGTGTATTTAGGCCAAGAAGTTTTGACCCGACGGAAGAACGTGGGTGGGAAAACGCAAAGTACAACACGTGGTATAAATGGTTATGGTATACCGCGAGAGACATGACAGATGAAGAATGCATAGCATGCTCGATGGCGCCGCCAGGCGTTTCAATTGTAATTCCAGAAAAACATCATATGAAGACATGTGCAGAGGAGCAGCGGCGGATTTGCAAAGACCCTAGATTTGCTTCACAAGTCTTTGTGGTTAAACCTCCTCCACTGCCAATGTGTACGATAGAATGTAGATTTACTTCTGGTCACAAAGGTGGACATTATTATCCAAGACTGACATCAACACCTGAGAAAATTAGGTATAGGATGTGTAGAGAATTTCAACGAACGACGGACCAGAAAGGCCCTCCAACAAGGTATAGGATTGATCGAACCACAGAGTATGAATGTTATGCGAGTGGTGCGTATAGTTATAGTGGCCTAATTGGGCATTGGGTAGGAAACACGACAGTGAAGTGTAAGACAACTTGGGTTATATCCTGGTTTCCACACGCAAAGATGGATCCTTATTTTCCAGATAAAGCAATATGGTTTGAAAATCCGGGTGTGCATGATCAGTCGTGCAAAAACATAACAATGTCAATTCCGGACATACATTATTTTAGGGATCAATCAGTCGCAGTAGCAGACAGTTACTGGATGTGTGGGGGTGACTATTTAAGGAACAGGCTCCCACAAAATTGGATAGGATTGTGTACACTTGTGAGAATGAAAGTACCTGTCCATATAATGTATAAGGGGGTTTATGAGGTACTGAGAACTCCCGGAGAAGCCAGAGTTAAGAGAGCATATGTTCCGGATGGACGAGTGTATCTAGATGCCATCGGACAACCGAGGGGAATTCCAGATGAATTTAAAGCTAGGAATGAAATTAAGTCTGGATTGGAATCGATATTTATGTAGATTACTCCAAATAAGAACGCAGAATGGATTAATTACATTTATTACAACCAACAACGTTTTATTAATGACACTAACGAGGCCTTTAGTGCGATAGGAGAACAATTACATGAGACATCTAGGATGGCCTGGCAGAATCGTCAGGCCTCGACTTTCTCTTAGCCAGTAAAGGAGGCGTTTGTCATATGATAAAAGACGAATACTGAACGTATATACCTTTAAATACAGCCGAATCAGGAAGCTTCACAAAAGCAATGTCAAAGATTCGTGAGTTAAGCAATGAAGTGACAGTAAATACTGAGAAGAGCAGTATCTCCTTTGATTGGTTCTCGTCTATATTTGGGTACTGGGGTGGTCTGTTAGCGAAAGGGGGAATTCTTGTACTAACCGTCATAATAGTTATGTGTTTGTTGTGTTTCTGTATCATACCTATTCTTAAAAGGGGAATGCTTAAGACTTTTGGAGAACAAATGACAGTATTGGCTTGGTACTAAGGTGGCAGAAGCTCAATTAGCACAGTTAGTGATTGAATATCCAAGCTTATTTCTGAGCGAGGAAGAACATATAACTCAACTGAATTCAACACCTTGAATTTTATCTGGCGACGTCAACAGTCAGGAAAACCTACACTAGAAAATGGAGCATCTGCGGGAAGAGACGCGTATGATGATCTGGACTAAATGCAATATAAAACCTACGCCAATATCCGATAGTACTTTCGTTAGACACGCAGCACACTATAGCGCTAGGAATGATGGGTACAAATATATTGGTTTCTAATTGTGATTCTCTTGTTGGTATGTCACGCTGCCGGGGAGTAAGCTGCTGACTGAGATGGTCAGGATGCATCGTCGCTTCCGGGTTTTGGGCTGCATGGAAACTGAGCGTGATGCCTGCTGGAATGATCTCCCACTCCGACATCTGACTTCACGACACCCGATGACGAATACGGCGAAGCAGGGTCTTCAAAGTGTTCACGGGGGTCAGGCCTAAGGCCTGTATGTATACTGTATTACTATCCAATCATGCACTCATGTTGAAATATATCAACGACTGTAACCAGGAGTTTGCACTGTTGTAACCGCTGTTATCACTTGTTAGTTCATATATGCATGTTCCTTTATCATGTACCGAGCAACCATCGGCAGTCTACGTGTATAATCCAGTATGTACGGATAAAGATAAATGCAGTGGGGGATTAGTGCATGGGTTGAAATGTTCAAGTCAAGTGTTTGGAGTGTCGGAGGATTTTGTAAATGAAACATAAACAATGAAAGTTAGAATAATCACAGCAGGCTAACCGCCAGAATTTTATTTTTATTTTCGATTCGCGTAAACTCTGTCCGTGTATTGGTAGCTATGATTTATGTTACTTTACCACTACCCTGTATTAATTTTTCAATTTTAATTTCCGTTCAGAGTGGGAGTTGAAACTCCCAAAGGGGGGATTCTGTGGTGGAGAAAAGTCATGTTGACATCATTTCGGGAAAGTTCTTGGCAGACAATTAAGTTTCCTTAAAAGAGCATGGGACCTGCCAGAACTCTCTGAGCAAACTGAGGCGAAAACATTTCCTAATAAGGATACGACAACACCTTCCTTGGGAGAAAAACAATTCCGAAGATGATACGTAAGTCCTCACGCAGGACCGGGCCCCCCTCTTGGGTTTTACTCACTTGAAGCTATAAAAGCATTGTTATGTCTAAAGTTCTCTGAGTTCTTTGGGACGATGCAATAAAGAACATCCCTCTCACGATGCCGCCATCCTTGCATTTCTTGAACACGCATGCGAGAAGAATTAATCGATTCTCGAACCTGCATTTACTCCAACAATTGTTGTGGTGGTTGTCGTCGATTTAGGGTGAAAATCAACACAAAATTGGTAATTTCTTCAATGTCAGTAATAAGTCGAATCATAATGCCGAAAGTGATAACAACAGCAATAAAACAGCGGATAAATTCTTCGGAAGATCACTAGGAAAACACGAGAGGCTAGGAAAACACGTGTGTTGAAGCGAACAACTCGGCGAAAGAAAATAAACAAAATAATACTCCTAAGCAAGATAAGGACTTTTCTGCCAAAATTGACTTAATTTTATTCCTGGTTACGCTATGAGGATGCTGATAAGGGATTGGACCTTGAGAAGGCATTACAACTGTGGCGTGACAGCAAACCATGAAGAATATATGAACTGAAAAATCTGAAATGATAACTGCTTTGTATTACCAATTAACTGTGATGATTAAAATGGCATGAATATATAGACTAATATTTCAGCAATATTATTTTGTATAATTTACAATATTATGAACTGAAAAATCTGAAGTGATAACTGCTTTGTATTACCAATTAACTGTGATGATTAAAACGGCATGAATATATAGACTAATATTTCAGCAATATTATTTTGTATAATTTACAATATTATGAACTGAAAAATCTGAAGTGATAACTGCTTTGTATTAACAATTAACTGTGATGATTAAAACTGAATGAAAATATAGATTAATATAATTATTTCAGCAATATTATTTTGTATAATGTACAATCTAGTTGTGAACTGAAAAATCTTGAAGTGATAACTGATTTGTATTACCAATAAACTGTGATGATTAAAACTGAATATAGATTTATATTATATATTTGTCGCCGATTTACAATTTCAACCTCGATAACACTAAATGGGACCCTAGATCTCTGTTGGGACCCATAGATTTTTGAGCATGCGAGTCCCCGGAACCCATCACTTTTGAGAGGTAAAATGAACACTGCTCTTGTTCTCTCTCTTTAGTTCACTCTCTCTCTCGTTCTCTTTCTTAAACTCTTCCTCTCTTTCTCCCTCTCTGTCTTTCTTTGTTCCTTTTTCTCTCAATCTAACTCTAACTCTTTCTCTCTCTTACTCTCACTCTCTCTCTCACTTTCACTCTCACTCGCTCTGTTTAATCAACCCGTCCCGACCGGCCGCCGTGAGATTCTTTTTTTCCACCATGTGGCTCCCAAGCTAATATGAGTTTGACACCCCTGCTATAAGTAGAAATTATAACAAAACAAAAAAAAAACAAGTTAAACAAAATAAGGGAAATTATTTTCCTACCTGTTCATAGGATTCCAACATGCCTTTCTTGCGGATATTTCTCTTTGCCAGGTAAATGGCTACCAAAAAGGAAAGAAAATTAAATAGTTTAGCATTATTTTTAAAGGGACAGTGTGTATTATTAAGCAACCTGTTGTGATAAGAAACCCATTTACAAAAACAACATCAATGGTGATTTTAAGGTACATTGTGCAATATTTGACCAAAGAACGGCACCGTATTTTCTAATGTGAACAAAAACCAGTCCTAAATGAGCACAGCGTAGCAGCAAGATGCCAAACAAACATGGCGGCGATCATTGGGTGTGGATTCCGCTATGTAAAAGAAACACAAAAATCTCCACTAATAAATATTATTTAAAGGCTTAACATTGGTATGATAGTTCATGTATTCTTGCCTATTATTCAAACCAATGTTTTCTCTTTTACTGAATAAGGGTTTCTTTTTGTACCACTTGGAGGCACTATTGCACACTGTCCCTTTAAAGATAAAAAAAGAGGGTTTACATTTTTTCCAGACAAGGCAAGACCCTGGCTAAATAGGATCTATTTAGGTTTCTTGACCTCCTAAGAACTGGCGTCCACATGTGTCAACATAAATGCAGATCAAACAAGAAACTCGGGATTAAAGGTTATTATGTGTGTATTATTTAGTGTCTCCTAGGTTACTTATACAAGCCTTAAAACATATTCATTAAACTTTAAACATACATTCAATACAACAAATATACACTGAAACAACCTACGAACAAATTCAACCTACTAACAATCGTTCATAAGTTGGGCATCGTCTGTACTCATCATTCATCGTTATGAACATCTTAAATAAACCATGCAATGGAAATTTAATTGACTTTTAATTGACTTGTTCTTCTCTTTAAAAAAAAAAAATAAAAAAAAAAGAGAAGAGAAGAAGAAAGTTCACTCACCGTAGTCAGTGTCATCTGCAACCCATTTCTGCGTAGGCCAAAAGTATGGAGTCTGGCATGGTCAACATTGAGAAGAAAATGTAAAGCTTTTCATGCACATGATTACACTTATTGTACTTTGAGTGTTAATTTGTTGCCTTCAAATTGCTATATTAATACAGTTTATTTGATTGATTCATGGATGGAGCACACGCTCAATCAATCGAGTGATTAATTGATTGATTTTAACCCTAAAAAAATTAACTGATAATTTACGGTCCAGCTTAATAATGTGACTTGTTCTGAAACACTGCTCTGAACCTTGACAAATTTAATGTCACCCAGAGTGACTTGGTCAAATATTTAGTTGTCACATGGGACCCTAATCTGTTGTTTCAGATACAGGTTAAGAATATTTCTAGAATCGATATTTTTTTTCCATCTTCGCGGCATTGCAAAGATTGGCCCTATGCTGTCCCAGTTTGATGCTGGGATGATAAATCATGCGTTGTTTAACCACCGTCTTTATTACTATAATGTACTACTCTCCAATATTTCATGTCAAAAATTAACATGGAAACTTCCCATTTAAGGGGTTGTTAGTGCCCGTTCATTAAAACCTACATGAGGGCTATTGTATCAATTGTGGACATTTATTATGTGCCATCCAAAAAAATAAAGTAGCTTTTCTCAGTGATAACTGAAAATGTAAGCTATATATTACCGTCATTTTACACCTATATGGGGAGGGTAATATTTACAGACTCACTAATATACTTGCGATTTACTCAAAATCTAAAAATCCCATCACTTGATAAATGCACACGCAATCGTAAAATCACATATGTAAATTGCAGGTATATTTGTGGATCTGTAAAATACACGATTCACACCGGATTTGCTCTTTTAATAGTATGTGAAAAATTGGCTTTGAAGGTCTGTAAAAGGTGCCAGAAATTGTCCATTAAATGGGTTTGTAAAGCCTATAGACTCCCTTATTTCCTGCTATCCACACTTATACACTGAGTTGGACCTACATTTTATTTTAAGAGATAAACTTTTGTCTTCAGAATCACACTTTTTTTCTCTAAGTTTTAACTTGCTGACATGTGGTGAGCCATTGTCAGAGCTTTTTTTGCCTCTAGCTACATGATTTGATTTGTTGCTTGACTTATTAAAAGGGGACAATTCAACATAACAGAACACACACGCAAAAAAGAAGAGAAAAAAAAGAAAGAGAAAAGAGAACATTGTGATAAAGGGACAAAAAAGAGGTAAAATGCTAGGAGAAACTAAACAAAATAAGAACAAAATAAAAGGGGAAAATAGAGACAAAAATAAGGAAAAAGACAAAAAAAGAAGTAAAAAGCTAGGAAAAAGGAAACTTGTAAAAACTAAAACAAAAAAGGAAAATGGAGAACTATAGAAAAAAAGTGGGAAAAAAAGTAAAAATCTAACTACAGGAAACAAAAGAAAAAAGAAAAAGGAATTATAACACTTTTAAAAATAAGGAGAAAAATGGGAAAAAGCCCCCCCTGAGACGCATCTGCCTGTCAAGGAATTTAAATTCAAGTAACCTATGCAACTGTATTTATGTTCATCTACCTGGAATCGGTAAATGGTATTGTCATTGTACATGACCAGCTTCTTGTGGTTCTGCAGGAGATAGATGTAACCGTAAGCCACTAACATAGTCCCAAAAGCCTGGGCCTCTACAAGACAAACACAGGGAGACGTTTGTTAAGGCAAGATACAGTATAAACATGGAAACTTTTTAAATGGTCAACTTTTTACGACTAGTCTTTTTTTACTGTTTGGATTATTATTTATTTTGTATACATTTACCTTCTACGGTCATCTTCATCTTGTTAGCAATCCATGCAATGATGTCTTTACCTGATTGGAGACATGCAATTTCTGAATGATAAACCAAAGCAAATAAGGCATTCACAGTAAAATGGGGAGTTAAAGATTTACAGAGATTTCTTCAAAACCTTGATGACAAAGGATCCTATAACATACACTCCGTGTCATCGCTAGTTTATTTAAAGTCATCGCGCTGCTGCCGAACCCCTCCCCGGCTGCTAAGACGCTGCTCGGCTTCCGACTGCTCACAAGTAAGTATGGGTTGTTGTAATGGTTGCTCCCACTTCCATAGGCAGGTAGCCTTTCTAGAGGGACGTGTCCGTGAGGCAAAGCAGTTTAAAAGGGAAATGTTAGGTGCCGCGGACACCACTGCTAGCGTGGGTTGTAGCGAACCTGCTAGTCCGGTTAGCATTACCCCTGAATGGCTGGCTAACCGCGGTGAGCCAATCCAGACACATAACAAGTTCAGCCCCCAAGCTAGTCCCACTCCACCCCAGTCTACAGGTTCCCTAACCCTAGTTATAGGTGACTCCATCACCCGTAACATAAAGCTTAGCACCCCAGCCACAGTTATGTGTATTTCTGGGGCCAGAGCACCCGACATTGAGGCTAATTTGAGGGAGCTGACATGCAAACATAGACATCAGGACAGGGCTAGCTACACTAATATAGTCATTCACGTTGGCTCCAATGATACTAAGATGAGGCAATCTGAGATTAGAAAAATATTGCTAGGACCTGAAATCTAGACAGAAAGATGAGTCGGCATCAAGTAATTGTCTCTGGCCCCTTGCCTGCGAACGGCAATGATGAGAGGTTTAGCGGACTAATCTCGCTCAACCGGTGGCTGGCCAGTTTCTGTAGTCAGCAGGAATTTATGTATGTGGATAACTGGCCCACTTTCTGGGACCGAACTGACCTGCTGAGGAGAGACGGCCATCACCCTAACTGGGAAGATGCTCTACTCTTTCTAAAAATATAGAGTACTGTTTAAGCCTTCCATGACAGGGTACACTAGTGCAGGCCAGGTCAAAGGTGATTAGTGAGCCTGTAACCACGGGTGTGGAGTCTGTATTGCTAGAGCTAACTAGCGCTATGCTAGATTCATGCAATTCACATAGTTTTTGTAGTTTAGAGCGTTCCATTTCCTGCATCACACACCCTGATCTGTTCTCTTCTATAGCATCTTCTTCTGTGCTTCTAAACTCTGATTCTTTATTGTTAGGTGAGGAGGGAGAAGAAATAACATTATTTTCTACTGCTATTCATCCTGTTACTCCACCTGTCAACAATATTCCTTTGGTATGGAATTCGGGCCCCACCTACCGCCATGCAAGGCACAAGACCCGGGACTAGCAGCATAATCTTGTGGAGGTTCCCACTAAGGTTCAAAACTCGGTCAAGGGTTTAGCTCGGTCCACAGTGCTAAAGCTGGGTCTTCTGAATATTAGATTGCTAGCTTCCAAAGCTTTACTTGTAAATGACCTAATTAGTGATCACAATCTTAACCTAATTGGCCTTTGTAAGGACTGGTTAAAACCAAACGAGTTTGTAGTGCTAAATGAGGCTTCTCCCCCCTAACTTTGCACTTGGCACGACCATTCAAGAATGGGGGTGGTGTTGCTCTTATATCGGAAAGTATGCTGAAATTTACCCCCGGAACCTCTACTGTTTTTTAAAACGCTTGAAGCACTTGTTATGAGGTCCTCGATGTCAACACTAATTTATGTAGTTGTTGTGTTATATCGCCCACCTGGAAAATATTCACATTTTTTTGGATGAATTCTCGGCGGCAGTAGCTCAGGAGGTAGAGCAATCGTTTTAGGATTAAGGGATCCCAGTTCGAATCCCGGCTTGTCCGTGTTACATGCCGAAGTGTCCTTGGGTAAGACACTGAACCCCCAATACCCCCAATAAGCAGGTTAGCGCCTTACATGGCTGCACAGATCACGGCCGCTATTGGGAAATGTGAAGCACAATGTAAAGCGCTTTGGGAAGTCATTGACTTGAAAAGCGCTATATAAATGCAGATCAGATCATTTCATTTTCGGAACTGTTAAGAGATTTACAACATATGCGGACAATGTTGTAATTATTGGTGATTTCAATGTTCACATAAACTCCCCATTTAATTCACTTGTGGTTGCTTTTAAGTCACTGATTGATACATTTGGTTTTAAGCAAATAGTTGATGTGCCCACTCATAATGATGGGAATAGTCAAGTCAAGTCATTTTTATTTATATAGCCCTTAATCACAAAGAGTCTCAAAGGGCTGCACAGGTTATTTCACAGACTATTATTTCAGACTGTTATTAGACCATCTCCTGATCTGGAAACAACATGAGGGCAAGGAAAACCTCAAAACCTCAACATGAGCAAAATGAAGAAACCTTGAGAAGCACATGTGGTATCCCCCTTTCAGGATTACCAGGCAAAGGATGTAGCAATTACAAATAATACAGAGATATTGTTGACAAAAGGTATAGGTTGTTCATATGCTATAGAGTAGAAGTGTGTTTTAAGCTTAGATTTAAACATTTCCACTGAGGTTGCAGATACTGTAGACCTTGTTCTGACCCGGGGTGTAGTAGCCTCAAATGTTTCAGTGTTACCATATCCAAATGCCATCTCCTGTAACTATCTTGTTAAGTGTGAGGTTCTGTTTAATGTTTACTGTGATAAGGCAAGGCAAGGCAAGGCAAGTTTATTTGTATAGCACAATTCATACACAAGGCAATTCAAAGTGCTTTACAGAAATGGCAGACAAGTTAAAAACACACAATAAAAGACATTGAAAATTTAAAATGTGTTTTTTAAAATGCATTAAAACCACAGATAAAACATAATAAAATCAATAAATTTAAAATAAGGTAAAAGTGAAGAGTGCAGATAGAACCCTTTCAGTTGTATGCACAGTTGAACAGAGCTGTTTTCAGCCTGGACTTGAACATTGTCAGAGTAGACGCCTGTCTGCGTCATCAGGAAGACTATTCCAGAGTTTAGCTGCATGGAACTGAAATGCAGCTTCACCCTGTTTAGTCCTGGCTCTGAGCACCAGCAGAAGGCCTGTCCCTGAGGTTCTCAGGGTCCGAGATGGTTCATATGGGACCACCATGTCACATATGTACTTGTGTGCTAGACCATGAAGAGACTTATACACCAGCAGAGCTGTTTTAAAGTCTTTTCTCTGAGCGACAGGAAGCCAGTGCAGAGACTTGAGCACAGGACTAATATGGTCGTGATTCCTGGTTCTAGTCAGGACCCTAGCAGTAGCGTTCTGGATGTTCTGCAGCTGTCTTACAGCTCGTTTAGAAAGTCCAGTCAGAAGGCCGTTACAGTAGTCTAACCTGCTAGACATAAATGCATGGATAAGTTTCTCTAAGTCTGGTTTAGACAGTAAATCTTTGATTCTGGCAATGTTTTTGAGATGGTAAAAGGCTGATGATGTTATGGATTTAATGTGGCTGTTAAAGTTTAGGTCTGAGTCCATTATTATCCCGAGATTTCTAACCTGATTTTTAGCTTTTAAACTAAGTGATTCCAGATGACTGATAATAATAATAATAATAATAATAATTTCCTTGTATTGTCATTCTGTGTAACAATGTACACAGAACGAAATGTCGATTGCACCTGACCCGATGCAGCCGCAGCCAAGAGAGGGCGCCGCACTTTCTCTGGGTTTTGGTGGGCCAAAGACAATGACTTCAGTCTTGTCTGAGTTTAGTTGGAGAGAGTTGTTTTGCATCCACACAGTTATCTGTTGGAGGCAGTGACAGTGAGTTCACGGGCCCATGTTCTCCTGCTGTCAGCGAGATGTAAATCTGAGTGTCATCTGCATAGTTATGGTAGGACACGTTATTACTGCGTATTAACTGGCCCAGGGGCAGCATGTAAAAATTGAACAAGAGGGCTCAGACTGGAGACAGTTTCTTGGACTGTTTTTTTCAGTTGCAGGTGTGAAATGTGTGTAAGGAAAATGTAGGCGTTTGTAGTCACAATATCCGCCCTTCAATGGCATTAGCTTTAAAATAACTATTACCTACTGCACCTCTGGCCTTCCCTTCATATTATTGGCCTGTTGACTCACTTAAAAACGACCTTAATACTGCTCTGGTCAATGTTTTTGACTCTGTGGTTCCTCTATGGCATAAATTTCGACCAAAGAAGCACCACCTTGGTTTACTGAAGCTAAAATATCGTTTTTCTCAAAGATTATTGTTGTACATAAAAACAATCTGAAATTTTTGTTTGACACAATGGCGAAACTTACTACACAGCTACTTACCCGCATAGTTCTACTTATTTTGCTAATTACTTTATGGTATTTTTTAATAAAAAGGTTCAACTCATCTGGAATGATATTTTAAATGAACACTCTGCAACCCCGTCCTACCTTAAAGATGCGGAGGTTATGTGTCAGGACCGTGTCGGGGGCTGTTCAAAAATTTTGTCCAGTTTCAATGATTTGTCCCTTGAGAATCTTACACAGATGGTCAGTAAGGCCAAACGAACTATTGCCCGCTTGATCAATTCCCTGCTTTACTGGTGAAAGATCTGTTTGGGATCTTAGGACCTTCAGTTTTAAGTATTATCAATATATCGCCATCTTCGTGTATTGTTCCGGTAGCTTTCAGGTCTGCTGTCATTAAACCCACGCTTTAGTGACCTAATCTTGACCCGGAAAGACAAGGTGATTATAGGCTATTGTCAAATCTGCTATTCTATTGTGAATTTCCCTTCGGGGATGAATAAAGTATCCATCTACCTATCTATCTTCTTTGCAAAATTACTTTAGAAGGTCGGCTCACAGCAGCCAAATGACTTTGTCGGAAAATAATCTCTTTAAAACTGTCCAGTTAGCACTTAGAGCAAATAACTCAACTGAGACAGCCCTGGCTAAAGTAACCAATGATCTCCTCTTAGCAATAGATTCCTTTGCCTCGTCAATGTTACTGCTGCTGGATCTCAGTGCTGCTTTTGATACTGTGGAGCACAACATATTACTTGTTCATCTGGAATGCATCGGTACCTCTGGAACTGTATTCGCGTGGTTTCGGTCCTACCCGTCGACAATATTTTAACTACAGCAATCTGACCTCTAAACTAAAATTTGGTCTTTTGAATGTTAGATCGCTCGCTCCTAAAGCTTTACTTGTAGATAATATTATTCGCGATTATAAACTTAACTGTATTGGTCTTTGTGAAACGTGGTTACGCCCGGATGAGTATTTAGCTCTAAATTATGCTTCTCCCCCAGATTACGAGAGTAGCCATATAGCACGCACGTTGAAAAAGGGTGGCGGTGTCGCGCTCATTTCTGAAAAAACGCTCAAATTTACTCCTCGTACCTCTAATAATCACAAGTCGTTCGAGGCTCTTGTTATGAGGTCCTCTCCATTGTCAATCTATGTGATAACTATCTATCGCGCACCAGGACCATACACAACTTTCTTAGACGAATTTGCTGAACTTTTGTCTGAACTAGTAACCTATGCAGACAAAATTATAATCATGGGGGACTTTAACATTCATATGAACTCCCCACTCAGTTCACTCACTGTTGCGTTTCAGTCTATAATTGATGCTTTTGGTCTTAATCAACTGGTTGATTTGCCAACCCATAAAGATGGAAACACGCTCGACTTGGTTCTGACTCGAGGAGTTTCAACCTCAAACATGGCGGTGCTATCGTGTACTACAGTTATCTCGGATCATTATTTATTACATTTGAGGTGCTAGCTAAATGTAGTACCAAAAAAACTGAAGGATTCACCGGACGCAATATAAGCACTGGCGCAGTTTCTGAGCTCTCCGATATTCTTCCAGGAGCAGTTGCGTCCTTTCCTTCCTACATAGGCTCCATCGAACCACTCCTAAATGAATTTAACGCTACCCTGGCCAATGCCCTGGATTCAGTAGCGCCCATCCGGCATAAATCACGACCTAAAAGAAGCACACCTTGGTTTAATGATGAAACTAGATCCCTTAAACGAGAATGCAGGAAATCTGAAAGAAAATGGCGCGCTACCAAGCTTGAAGTTTTCCATCAAATCTGGTGTGATAGTTTGTTGAAGTATAAAGCGGCCCTGGCCTCTGCAAAATCAGCCTACCTTTCGAAGGTGATTGCGTCACAAAAGAACAATCCCAAGGTCCTTTTTGACACTGAAGCATCACTAACAAGGCAACAGACTATCCCAGATAGCTCCACCCATTCTGCCCACGACATAATGGTCTTCTTTACTAAGAAGATCCAAAGCATACAGGAAGAAATTGCTAAAGACAGTATTAATTCAACACATACTAAAGCACTCAAATCTCTAGATGCACGACATGGTGGCTGTCTAGGTATTTTGTCCCGTTTTAGTGAACTGTCACTCGATAATCTTAAACAGATGGTGAATACGGCCAAACCGACGACTTGCCAGTTCGACCCACTTCCAGGTTCACTTATTAAAGGTCTCTTTGGCGTTCTTGCACCTTCAGTTCTAAATATTTTAAACATATCACTCTCCTCAGGTGTAGTTCCAGCTGCTTTTAAGTCCACCGTCATTAAACCCACACTGAAACGACCCAACCTAGATCCAGAAAACTTATGTAATTATAGACCTGTGTCAAACCTACCGTTTCTTTCTAAAATACTTGAAAAAGTAGTGGCACAGCAGCTGAATGATTTCATGTCCGAGAACAATCTCTTTGAATCAATGCAATCAGGATTCAGGGCTAACCACTCTACTGAGACAGCTCTGATTAAGGTAACCAATGATCTCCTACGGGCAATGGACTCGGGCGCATCATCACTTTTGCTGCTGCTGGACCTTAGTGCTGCATTTGACACAGTGGACCATATTATCTTGCTAGAACGGTTGGAAAAATGGATTGGTCTCTCAGGAAGCGTCCTATTATGGTTCAGATCCTACCTCTCAGATAGGACACACTGCGTTAAATATGGCGAATTGACATCTGAGCCATTTAGTGTTACTTGTGGTGTTCCGCAGGGTTCAGTGCTTGGCCCCCTTCTCTTCAGCATTTATATGCTTCCACTAGGTGATATTATTCGCAAGTATAATATCAGTTTCCATTGCTACGCAGATGACACTCAACTCTATCTCCCGATGGAGGAATCTGCCACACTAAACTGTGGAACTTTGGAGGCCTGCCTCACTGAGATAAAAGAGTGGATGTCACTCAATTTTCTGCGTCTTAACCCTGAAAAGACTGAAATGTTAGTTATTGGTCCATCTAAGTCCCGTGACTTATTCTCTAAAACCGCAGTGAACTTGGACAATTGCCACATCACACAGAGTGACTCACTTAAAAATTTAGGTGTCATTTTCGACCCTGATCTGTCCTTTCAAACACATGTGAAGAAAATTACTAGAACCGCTTTCTTCCATCTCCGTGACATTGCTAAAATTCGTCCTATACTTTCTCAGTCGGATGCGGAAATCATAATTCATGCGTTTGTTACCTCCCGTCTCGACTACTGTAATGCACTACTTTCCGGTCTTCCGATGACCAGACTCAAGAGTCTTCAGCTGGTACAAAATGCTCCAGCGAGGCTTTTAACAAGGACAAAAAAGTACGATCACATCACCCCAATTTTGGCTAACCTGCATTGGCTCCCTGTTAGCCTAAGATGCGATTTTAAGGTTCTCCTACTACCATACAAAATCATACATGGACTTTCCCCCTCATATCTTTCAGATCTGATCTCCCCCTATGTCCCGGCCCGAAGCCTTCGTTCTGAGAGCGCCGGTCTCCTGGTGATCCCAAGAGCCAAGAAGTGTTCCGCTGGTTCGAGAGCGTTCTCCATCCGGGCACCGGTGTTGTGGAATGCTCTTCCCCCTGAGATCCGATCTGCAACCTCGGTGGAAATGTTTAAATCTAGGCTTAAAACTCACTTCTACTCTATAGCATACGAGTAACCTAAACTTCTTATATGTAATAACTTGTGAAGCCCTTATAGACTAATTGTGATTAAGGGCTATACAAATAAAAATGACTTGACTTGACTTGACTTAAACACTCTCATGTCCCCTGTGGCATTCCACAGGGCTCTGTACTGGATACAACTGTACAGTTCAGTTGAGGGAATCTGGAGGCCTGCCTTACTGAGATTCAAAGATGGATGTCACTTCATTTTTTGCGCCTTAACCCAGAAAAAACTGAAATATTTATTGTTGGTCAGCTCTCATTGTCGTGAGTTGTTTTCAAACACTGCCCTGAACCTAGACAAATGTGAAATGAACCACAGTGACTTGGTCAAAAATCTACGTGTTATATCTGATCCTAATCTGACGTTTCAGTTTCATATGAAAATGATTACTAGAATAGTCTTCTTCCACATCCGTAATATTGCGAAGATTTGTCCAAAGCTGTCTCAATCAGATGCAGAGGTTCTGATTCATGCGTTTATTACTTCTCGGCTTTATTACTGCAATGTATTGCTTTCTGGTCTCCCAATGTCTAGCATCAAAAGTTAGCACCTGTTTCATAATGGGGCAGCGAGACTAAGACAAAAAGATTTGACCATATTACTCCTGTATTGGCCAACTTGCACTGGCTCCCAGTCCACTTAAGATGTGTCATTAAGGTTATCTTACTAACATACAAATGTTTGCATGGACTTGGGCCCTCTTATCCCTTAGATTTGGTTTCTCCCTCCGTTCCTGCACGGAGCCTCCACTCTGAAAATGCCGGTCTACTTGTGACTCCAAGAGCCAAGAAGAAGTCTGCAGGCTCGAGAGCGTTCTTCATCCGTGCTGTGGACCTGAAGCATGTCAACGCCTGCATCAGAGAACTACAGAGCCTCCCACAAGCCAGTCCAGCCCTACTAAGGATTATCCATAGGCACCTTGAGTGACTCAACAACAACAACAACAACAACGCCTGCATCGACCATTCGGCAGAGATGGGAAGCTGCATCGTTGCTGTTATGGACTTTTTGGACTATGTTACAGGCTTCAGGCGTCGTAGCTGTCATGCACTTTTCGGACAAATTTCAACATGTTACCTATTGTTCTTTTTTATTGATGTTCACTATGATTGTGTACTGTTACCCAATGCTAAATCTATTCCACCCTGGAAGGGGGATTACCACTTGTGAGGACCCTTTTCAAGGTTTCTTTTTTCCTCATGCTGAGGTTTTGAGTTTTTTCCTTGACCGATGTTGGTTTAAGATCAGGCGATGGTGTAATTGTAATCCTGTGCAGTCTTTTGAGACATTTTTGTGATTAAGGGCTACACAAATATCTGTGACTTGACTTGACTAGTTTTAACTCTATCTATTCTTTTCCTCGTTCACATTAGCTTTGTTTACATTCGCCAGGTCTGTCTGCACTTCTCTCTCCCTCCCGTGTCAATCAATCCACACATGCCTCACTCTCTCTCATGTGTCCCATGTGCCCGACTACAGAACATGCTTTTATGACCAAAATTTCAACAACAAAAAACTGAAAAATGCCATGCAATTAAAGTGCAACTAGTGAGAAAACATCATCAAACTAGTATGAACGGACTGTATAAATTAAATAACATGAAATTAAATGATGCCTAGGATGTGTGTGCCCTCTTCCACAGCATCCTTTAAAGCAGGGATGTCAAATTCAATTGCACAAGGGGCCAAAATTCAAAACACACTTAAGGTCAACCAGGATAAACATTTATTGAACACACTTAAACTTAATGTTTTTGGAACATAAACATGAATAAAAACAGACAAGAATATTAAATTTAAACCTTAAATCACTTATACGATATTTATTATTTTGCTCTAAATAAAAAATATCTTGTGAAATAATACAACATAGAGCCCAGTTCGAATCCCGGCTCATCCGTGTTACATGTCGAAGTGTCCTTGGGTGAGACACTGAACCCCCTAATACCCCCAATAAGCAGGTTGGCGCCTTACATGGCTGCAAGGAAATGTGGAGCACATTGTAAAGCGCTTTGGGAAGTCATTGACTTGAAAAGCGCTATATAAATGCAGATCATTTCATTAAAACGTCTAGAGTTTAGGCAGATAGAATTGAATTGTCTTGATTGTCACCCTCATGAAACTTTGTATGCAACAAGATTAAACATGGCCCTCCAGGATAAACATGAAATACAGACTTTAAAGCAGGGGTCGGGAACCTATGGCTCGTGAGCCATATATGGCACTTTTCATGAGTACATATGGCTCCGATCAAAAATAAAACTTGTGCAAGCTTTTTAATATTGCTTCATACTAAACCGACTGTCATGCATACGAAGCCAGTCAATATTCATTCGAAAGGGGTTCGGTCCAGTATACATAGGAAACAATTTTGATTACACTTGACAGTCAGGGTGTCTTGTACTTGGACTTACACCAGTTTTGATTATTTAAAGGTCGAACTGTGTTGTCTGGAATGAGCGAGGGCTACGGCACAGCGTGGAAACATGATGCCGATCCAAGAAGGGATTCCACGGTGAAAGAAAAACACAAATTTCTGGACCTATGATTTTTTCAATTAAAAAAACAAACACATTGGTATGATAGTTGAAGTAATTTTTCTCAGTATTCAAATCAATGTTGCTTTTGATTGGATGAAAGATTTTTCTGTACCACTAGGAGGCACTAAATATGACACACTGTCACTTCAAAACAATAGTGGGCCAGCTCCCTTCTATATGCGTTTTTCCCCTCTTGTGGTCAATATGCATTTTATCCTTGGATTCTGTGTTGTTGACTTTAAATTTGTCACGTATATAAAAGGTTATATTTTTTTGGTATTTTATCAGTTTTTGTTTTTTTATTTGCAAATATTTTGATACACAGTATGTCACAAAAGTGAATACACCCCTCATATTTCTGCAGAGATTTCATCATAATGTTTAACTGAACAACACTGACGAAAAATCGCCTTGACACACTGAAAGGTATTCTGTGTAAACTTTATAAAGCTGTGTAAATTTATGTTTCCCCTCAAAAAACTATATATAGAAATTATTATTTTAACCCTCTGGTCACAAAAGTAAGTACACCCTAAAGTAAAAGTTCCTGAAGTTCAATATTTTGTGTGGTCAGTTTGGTTTTACAGAACCACCTTAATCCTCCTAGCCATGGATCACACCAGAGCCTCACAAATTTCCACTGGAATGCTCTTCCACTCCTCCATGACAACATGACTGAGCTGAGGGATATTTAAGATCTTGTGCTTCTCCACCTTCCGCTTGAGGCGGCCCTAAAGATGTTCTATTGGATTTAGACCTTAACCCTAAGCTCCTTTAGAAAAGCCTTGGTCATCTTAGAAGTGTATTTAGGGTCATTGTCAGGCTGAGACATTGCCCTGTGACCCAGTTTCAGGAGGGAGGGGATCATTCATACCTGCAGTATTTCACTGTACAACCTTGAGTTTGTGTTTCCCTCAAAAAATGCAACTACCCAATTCCAGTTGCACTCATGCAACCCCAAACCATGACATTCCCACCTCCATGCTTGACTTTAGGCACGACACATACATCCCTGTACTCCTAACCTCCATCTCGCCCAGCGTAATCTGCACTGAAGATAAATGTGTTTGTATCCTCGTTTGCAGTGTTTTGTAACATTTTTACAAAAAAACTTTGCTAGCACCTTGTTTTGAAACCATTGTTTCGGACAGAAATGAGCCACAACACTCTTAAGTAACTGCGGGAGGGAGACCAATATAAAGTTGTATATTGATAATTGCCACAGGCATTATTATTACTATTATTATTATCATTATCATTATTATTATTAGTGTTATTGTTATCCTTATTATTATTATTTCATAGATTTGATCAAATCATCAAACATCACATAGTGAAATAAAATGTGCTAAGGAATTTACTTTTGTTTCGAGAAAAGGTTTGGCGTTTTTTTTCAATTTTGTCTTCATGTATATGGTGTTGCTTTCGCTGGGAAAGCAAAGTACACAGGTATGGTAAAAGATCCACGAAAATATATAAAAAGTACATGATTGCGTGCACACACACAAAAAAAAAATAGGAAAAAAGGTAACAATCCAATGAGAAGCAATCACACATCAAACTTATGGACCTCCATAAAGAAAATTAAAAAAATAAAAAGGCTGCCATTTATTTAACGTATTTTTTACATGTTAAAAATTATTTATTCTAAACCCGAAACAATGTTAATTTACTCAATTATATTTTGTCAAGTGGCTGCACAAAAAAAATATGATCCAGATTTTTTTTTAATAGGCTAAGTATCCATCTTTTGGAAATGTGCATCATATATTTTTGTTGAACTAATTTTGAAAAGATTTAGCACATCGTTTTCACTGATTATGTTTAAAGGACAACAATATTGACATGTGACCTTTTGCTCCATGATCTCTGACAAGATTATAAACCCCAGTTTGGCAAAGAAGTTCAATTCTCATCCCATTGAGGGCTTCCTTATTAAGCTGTCAGTAAGAGCTTAGGGATCTGTGGCAGCTTGTCTTTGCCTGTGCTTTTAAGAATGCAATGATGAAAGGGGATGTTCCATTTATTATTTTCTGCCAATCAATACTACTATTTTTCAGAGAAGAAAAATGTGTCGCATTAGCTTCCACAATTTAATGAATAAGGGAAACAATGAAAAAAAAAATAACAAAAGAACCTACATCATTTTGGAATGAATATGCCTGCTTGCAGCAATAATGTTGACATTCCATTATTTAACTTATTTGCTACTACTTGTCATTGATTTATTTACCGGTACTTCCCTTTCCTCCACTTAGATTTAACCTGTTAAATACTTAAGGGTGGGGTGCATGGTTTGCAAAAATGGTCCGTAAAAAAGTAATATATTTCTCTATTAAGTATGTGTTAACAATGCCCGACTGAGTTCAAACACTCCTTGGGCTTCCTTTCCTAAAAGCCTGTCTGCTTTTATCTTACTAACTAGCAGAGCTGTTCGGGCGGAATACCTTAGGTCGGAGGAATGGGGGCTGGGGGGAGTGCTGGAGAGTGAGGTCATGTTCCTACATGTTTTTTCTTCTGATTTTTCGTTTAGGGCCTGGTCACAAAGCCGTTTGCGTCTTTATCGCGGGTAAAATTTTGCGTTTTTTGTTTGCCCGTGGTTGCCAGCGATGGAAAATGCGCAAATTTGGCCAACCCGCTGTTCATCGGTGGTATGCCTGCAAAACAGACGCCGGCGACTGTTCCACTTCCTCATCGCGTCATTTCCGGGTGTGGACCACGGGTATAAAAGCTGCCGAGCCGGTGTTATGCTGAGAAATGCATCCTTGCCGAGATTTGCATCCCCTTGCTACTACAACCACTTTTACCTTGTTTTATCTCACTTTTATATCACTTTTAGGGAATTTAATGGCGAACATATAACCAAAACCACTTCGTCTTGCATTTGTTGGGAATGTAATACAACTTAAACCATTCTGTCTTTGTATTTGTTGTGAATGTAATCGAACGGTAATGCACGCCGTATACAAATCACTTTTGAGCAGGTAACATGTTTATTTTGCCTTTTTCTATTCAAATCGCTCGTATTGAAACTGTTATGCACTCTACCATAAAGCTTATGCATGCATGATAAGCTTTACGGTAAAGTGCATAACAATTCTCAAAAGTGATTTATATACGGTGTGCATTGCCGTTCGATTACGTTCACAACAAAAACAAAGACGGAATGGTTTAAGTTGTATTACATTCCCAACAAATGCAAGACGAAGTGGATTTGGTTATATGTTCGCCATTACATTCCCTAAAAGTGAGATAAAACGAGGTAAAAGTGGTTGTAGTAGCGAGGGGATGCAAATCTCGGCAGGGATGCATTTCTCGGCATAACACCGGGCTGTAGAAATCATAACCGCTCAAGACACAGTCCCGTGAAGATCAAGATTTCAAGCTATGGCACCGAAGAAGCCAATATGTTATTATTGTAATAGTTTTTCATTTTTATTTTATTATCTTGTTATGAAATGAAAAGAAATGTCAAGAAATAAAAATGGATTAAGACGAGGTCACTACGGTGACGTGTGCTCGGCAAATCGCGCTGTATATACGCGGAGAAAGGCGTTTGACCGTCACACGCGTTACACACGCTAATTTCACGTAATAACACCGCGATACAGGCGCAGAACATGCTATGACCGTGCTCCACCCACGATTACCCGCTGAAATTTCGCGTCCTACCCACGTGTAACCACGCCCTGGCCGCGGCCATAGCACGTCGTTCCGCGTCATTCCCGCGTCATTACCTCGTGTGTACCACGTGTGCCGCCCGCGGTTAACACGTGGTCTAAAGTTTTCAGCAGCGCAAGACTTTTTCGCGCGGCCAACCGCGTGTGAATTTCCGACCGCGTGTAAAGCACTGCTGTAGCTCATCTGTATGGCGATCTCAAAGCGTCCAAAAGCGTCTGCTTCACAGGCAGAAATTTCTGGCCATGATTCAGCCTTGATACAGACGCAAACGGCTGTGTGACCGGGCCCTTAGAATGAAAATGGTGTAGGCAAGAAAAGGCCTGCTTCAAGTAGAGTCCAAACGCCAACCCAGAACCCAAAGGGAAAAAAAAAGCCAGAAGATGGCGGTAGTGAGTAAAATAGGTGATTTATTTTTTTAGCTATCATTCTCAAGCCTTGATAACCTCTTTACCAGTGATCATCTTTAAAGAATTGTGAGTATTTTATCTCCCTCTGCTTTTTTATGAGAGAAGTGAATGGGACTAAACCTTTTGTGTCCATTCACAAATGCCGCCCAAGAATAGTTCTTTTAATTAGGATAAATGTATTTTCTATATAACTTTTTTATTATTCAGAATGTAAGATGTGATGATAAATTTGCAATATTCTCACACAGGCCTCTGAAACTTAATGCCAGAGAGACAATTGCGGCCCCCTGGATGATAGTTTGAGGCCCCTGCCTGAATGTGAATGTTAAAGAAACAGTGTGTGTTGTTTTCCCACTAAATGTCATTGTATTCTGTCGTTCCACCGAAAACGAGTGCTAAAAGCGCAACAGAAAAAGACAAAATATGGTGATCTCAAAGAGACCAAAACGCACTTTCTTACTTTTGAAAAAAGAATAAGACAATAAGAAAAAAAAAATTAAAAGAAAAGAAAAAAAAAGGACAAAACAGGCAAAAAAAAAAAGAAATAAAGAAAAAAGGAATAAGGCAAAAGTGAAACTCAAGAAAAAGAGAAAAGAAAAATGAAAAATAAATAAAATAAAAACAATCTAAATAAAAAAGAAAGAAAATTGCATTTGTTTCCTTTTTTCTTCAATTATTTTCTTTTCTTCCTTTCCCTTTTCTTTCTTTTTCTCCATTTTCCTTGTTTTGCTTTCTTTTCCCCTACTTTGCTTTTTATTCCTGTTTTCATTTTTTTTAATCATTTAAAAAATATATTTTTCCATTCTCTTTGTCTTTCTATGAAAAAGGCTGAGTAAAAAATATTTTTTTTGCTCACCTTAAAACAAGTTTGTAGTCTTCCTTTGACTTATTTTAGGTTACACTACACAAAGCAGTAAAATCTAGTGGACAAATATAAAACACTTTCCCTTTAAGAAAAGTGGAATGTTTTTTATTGGAGCTGTTTTTGTGGAAAACCCCATTTGGCCAAAAATCACCCAGATCCTTGCTTCAGTGGCCCCCAACTCAATTGAGTTTGAGACCCCCGTTTTGAAGGATTAAAGACTAAGATTGCAGTGTTTGAGTCTTACCGGCAATGGCATGTGGAATGGCAGTGACGTTGAGTTTCTGTTCAGAGCCTTTCAGACCACTATTGGGGTCCTGCATTTCAACCATGATGGCAACCAACTGTAAATGCCAGAAACAGAGATTGATTAGCCCCTTAATGTTCCAGAACAATAATAAACAAAGACGTGTCTTCACAATGTCACCAGTTACTGAAATACATCATGCCATAAATCATTGGAAAGTGTAAACTCTAGGGAAGACATTTCAAAATATACTCGTCACAGAATCACAGTCAGTCTGACACAAGATACCCGAAAACCATAAAAACAGGATAGCTCACCTAAAAGTGCTGGGAACTTCTACTATGGCCCAATTACCCTCAAATATTATGTGGTTACATCCATAAGAGTCCAGTGAATCCAACGGTGTAAAGAATTACTCCAAAAATTATGATAATGCCATCAGCAAAAAAAAAAAATCAGCCTGAAAGTATTCCCGGAATGTTTGACCAATCTCGTTGTAATCCGTGTGTTTGACTTCATTACTCCCCTTTAAAAATAGACAGACTCATCGGATTATTCTTCTCGTCGGCTGAAAAATAGTCTGTGTAATATAGTGTAATAATCTGTGAAGCCCTTTGAGACTCTTCGTGATTTAGGGCTATACAAATAAAAATGACTTGACTTGACTTGATTATTTTCAATACTTTGGTTAGGGGCCGGTCACACAGCCGTTTGCGGCTGAATCACGGCTAAAATTTTGCGTTTTTTTTTGCCCGTGGTTGCCCGGGATGGAAAATGCGCAAAATTGGCCAACCCGCTGTTCATCGGTGGTATGCCCGCAAAACACGCCGGCGACTGTTCCGCTTCCTCATCGCTTCATTTCTCCGTCATTTTCTCGTGTGGACCAAGAGCCAGTGTTGTGCCCAAATCCGACTCCTACGCAACACCACCACCCCCCCACCCCCTCGCGTGAACGCGCATTCAGCTGCGATCGCTTTTGACTTTTTCATCCGCGTTAACAAACGCATTTTGTAGAATACGATCGCACTTTATTGTTTAAATAAACGCGTTATATAGACTAGGATCTCCCAATTGTTATAATTAGCTCGCTTTATAGTTTTAATAAGCGTTTTATATAGAATACGATCGCTTTCGTTGGAAGCGCAGCAGAATGCGCGTTCACGCGAGGGGGGGAGGATTTACTGTTCGATTACGTTCACAACAAAAACAAAGACGGAATGGTTTAAGTTGTATTACATTTCCAACAAATGCAAGACGAAGTGGTTTTGGTTATATGTTCGCCATTACATTCCCTAAAAGTGAGATAAAACGAGGTAAAAGTGGTTGTAGTAGCGAGGGGATGCAAATCTCGGCACCGGGCTGTAGAAATCATAACCGCACAAGACACAGTCCCGTGAAGATCAAGATTTCAAGCTATGGCATCATTTTTATTTTATTATCTTGAAAAGAAATGTCAAGAAATAAAAATGGATTAAGACGAGGTCACTACGCTGACGGGGATCCATGTTCACCCCCTTGACGTCTCGAGCACAACTGACGTGTGCTCGGCATTCGCGCTGTTTATACGCGGAGAAGGCGTTTGACCGTCACACGCGTAACATGCTAATTTCACGTAATAACACCGCGATACAGGCGCAGAACATGCTATTACCATGCTCCACCCACGATTACCCGCTGAAATTTCCCGTCCTACCCATGTGTAACCACGCCCTGGCCGCGGCCAGAGCACGTCGTTCCGCGTCATTTCTGCGTCATTTCCTCGTGTTGACCACGTGTGCGGCACGCGGTTTAACACGTGCTCAAACTTTTGAGAAGCTCAAAAGTTTTGAGCGCGCCCAACCACGTGAAAATTTCCGACCGCGAGTAAAGCACTGCTCTATCTTGTCTATATGGCGGTCTCAAAACGTCCAACAGCGCCCAATAGCATCAATACGCTCGTGAAAGGCTGTGTACCCGCGCTCTGAAGAATAGAGCAGCGCCAAACATTTTTGCGCTGCCACCCGCGCGCGAATTTCCGACCTCGTGTTAAGCACCGCTGTATCTCGTCTGAATGGCGATCTCAATGCGTCCAATAGCGTCCGCCTCAAAGGCAGAAATTTCTGGCCGTGATTGAGCCGCAAATGTCTGTGTGACCGGCCCCTTAGCCTCTGACTTTTTGAGTGACACCACTCTTGGCCAACTCCAAGCTTTTTTTCACAGTCCTTAGCCTGACAATTTATGAAGGGCCTGTATTGAAAACTCCATGACCAATTTGGCTTCAAATGTCTTTAGCTGATGACTGATTTAAATGTCGATTGACACATTTGTTAGCCAATGAAATTCCCAACATACCTACGTACACATTTACGATGTGTATTCAAATCAGAGCCGAAAGTAATCGTGCACAAAGCCATTCGTGATTAATTTTTATGTACCATATTTACGCACATGTGTACAAAATCATGAAGTAAATTCTGGGGAAAAAAGTCAAACGTTTTTAACTCTTTCACAATGTCTAAAAATTGGCCGAAGTCAAATAGACTAATGCAAAGATTTTATAGCTGTAAACTTGTCGTCTCCAAACGGCCACTTTTGTAAACGCCTAGACATTTATAACATCTCATCTCATCAGCTGCACCGCTTATCCTCAGTAGGGTCGCGAGGGTGCTGGAGCCCATCCCAGCAATCATCGGGCATTGGGCAGGGGACACCCTGAACTGGTTGCCACCCAATCGCAGGGCACACGGGGACAGACAACTCACTCGCTCATTCGCACCTAGGGACAATTTGGACCGGGCAATTCACCTGAAATGCATGTTTTTAGACATACAATGTTTAAATTTTCAGTTTGACATCAAATTTGTCAAGGTACTAGGTAAGGCTTAACCTGTTTTCCAGCTAAAATGCTCATGCTACATACATACATGCTAGATTACTTAATGTTAGTCGCACTTGCAGTGATCATTTCAGTTCAGGACAAAAGTGTTACCTTTTAAAAGAGACCAAGAGTGTTACCTTTTAAAAGAGCCCAAAACCATCAATATTATCCAAACACTTCAATAACAGCATTCAATTTACTTTGGGTACCTCTTGGATTGAAAAGGTTAGCCGAATTTTACAGGAATCAAAAGCAACATTGATTTGAATACTGAGAAAAATTACTTCAACTATCATACCAATGTTGTTGTTTTTTTAATTGAAAAAATCATAGGTCCAGAAAAAAAAACAAAAAACAAAACAAAGAAAAAACTGCCATACTAAGAGAGCTCTTATTTTGAGATATCTCATCGAAGTTGGGGTGAAATCACTGTCATGCATTTTTGGTTTCGTGAACTGATGTAAGAAAAAACTGTTTCAACAAAAAAGATAGATCTGAACATGAATAAACACCTACCTTATCAAGACAATGCAGTCGATGAAAATGCGTAGCACGATCAGGGCGGGTTGTTCTGATTGTCATTTTTGTTGATGACGAAAATCCTTCCTGTGCCAACAATTTAGAGATTTCAGAAAAATAGAATAGCGTTTAAAAGTAAGTATGTAGTGGATATTACGCACCTGACTGAGGTGGAAAAACAGACAGAAGGTTAGGAAGGATTCAGCCACCTATTAGCTGAAGCAAAGCTTCTTTATCCCTACAGCCTTTGGTACAGGTTTACTTTCCTGGGGCTGAAAAGCTACAGCATTAATGCACGTTATACATAACCAGCAGCACATCTAGCAACATCTTACATCAAGCCTCATTGTTTGACACAATAGACAGTCACCTGCCTTCCACACACTTTTTTTCCTCTTGTGATTGGTCAATAAGCATTTTTTCCATGGAATATGTGTTGCTGCCTTTAAATTTGCTGTGTATATAAAACGTCAAAATTATCTTTTATTTGATCTTTTTTTTTTAAATAACTAAACATTTTAATTTGTGTTTCCATTATTTTCAGGGGTGTGTTTCACAATTAGCTTTTTTTCCTTTGTTTTTCTTTATCTGGGGACTGACACACTCAATGCGTGTTGTAGGATGCGGGAGAGTCCATGCTTGTGTCTGCTGATATACACAATATTATATGAATGGGATAGCATATTGTTTGTTTGTTTGTACATGATTCAAATTGAATCGTTTCTCCGGCGCCGTCACGAATGGCAGCCACTCCAGCAGCTCCCGTGTTATTTTCGATTGTTCTCAGTTATTTTCGATTGTTCTCAGCTTAGGGATGCTGCTGGAAAAGTGAATTTCCCTTCGGGGATGAATAAAGTATCTATCTATCTATCTATCTATCTATCTATATGCGCGGCCCAGACTCCTCTCATTATAACATCCAATTTTCTTTGGGTGGGCAGAGCCTGTCTTTGGGTGGGCACCAGCACCAGCATCCCCCCCGCCCCCTCTGGGATTACCCCTGATTGTTGTCACAGTATGTGATTCAATTAAGCTGCAACAATCTCCAGCAGCACCAAGTGTGTTTTATCCTCTAATTGACAAAATTAAAAAGATGGTTATTGAGCAGCGTTTTTTCTTGTTGCCGATTATTGTGTCACTAAACATCCGTACACAAATGCTATTTCTGTTCATTCAACCTGATAAAAAGATATTATCTTATTTGGTTTTGTCAATGTACAGACAAAGCATATTACAAGCACGTCAGTTTTGTCTGTGTTGAACTATACCAGTATTTATGAAGTAAAATGTTGCAAATTAAAAGATCAAAGTATAACACTACCAAGTTAAAGCATTTTGATTAAAACGGCCCTATTTTAAGTGAAGTCAATCGTGTTTTTTTGTAGGGAATTAAGAAACCTTGAGAAGGGACCGGAAATCAGGTAATCCCCCTTCCAGGATGACCATGCTGCAATGGATGTTGCAAGGGCATCACTAAACAATACATAAACATCATCAACACGAAATGATCCATCCATCCATTATCTGCACCGCGTATCCTCAATAAGGTCGCGGGGGTGCTGGAGCCCATCCCAGCTATAGAGAGAGAGAACAAGACAGCGAAAGACAGAGAGAGAATGAAAGAGAGAGAAAGAGAGAGAGTAAGAATAATACAAACAAAAAGAGAAAGGGAGAGAAAGAGAGACAGTGATATAGAGAAAAAAGGAAAGTCAAAAAAGAGAGAGTACGAGAGAGAGAGAGAACAGGAGAGATATACAGAACAAGAGAGAGGCAGAACAAGAGAAAGATCAAGAGAGTAAAGAGAGAGAGAGAGAGAGAGAGAGAGAGAGAGAGAGAGAGAGAGAGAGAGAGAGAGAGAGAGAGAGAGAGAGAGAGAGAGAGAGGCAGTGTTCATTTTACCTCTCGCATGCTCAAAAATCTATGGGTCCCAACAGAGATCTATGGGTCCCCAAAATTTAGTGTTATCGAGGTTGAAATTGAAAATCAGCGACAAATACCGTATTTTCCGCACTATAAGGCGCACCGGGTTATAGGGCGCACCCCCAAAAAATAGTTTTTGGTCCTATATTTTCCATACATAAGGCGCACCGGATTATAAGGCGCTACAATGGGAACGTCGACAAAACAGTCAGATAGTTCAGTCAAACCTATTACCCCCTTAACATTCCGAAAGCTTGCAAAGAAGCAAATACGTGTCGTAGACACGTGCGGATGCGGTGTCCGTACGATGTCACCAAACAAACATTTCTTAGTTTCCATTTTATTTTTTGCTGGCAACTGTGTCGACAGCAAAGTAAGAATATTATTGTGCAGGGAAACGGGGTTCTTTACTGTGCATATGACAATAAACACTTTGAATTGAATTTAGTTTAAAAAAAGACTCATCACAGAAACATCAAGATCGTTCTAAAACCAGATACCGGGAAAATATAAATCCGCATAGCTCACCTAAGTTCTCTTGCAGCCTTCACGTTCATTAATGATACGTAACCATGGTCTTCTCACAACCGTGAGTGTAGGAAATCCAGGAGAGTAAAATATTTACAAATACAGAATAGTAAAACATGTTTTCTCTATGCAGTAGTGCAACCCAACATGTGATTCACATTCATCTTTTTCGGCCAATTGCAGGCTTTGTCTTGCCCCTTTAGCCTATGCGGGCCTGTAAATGATAAAAAGGATCCGCTCCCTTTACCTCCGAATAACTTTAGCCAATAGTGACTGCTTCAAATGATGATTGACACATTGGTTAGAAAATGAAACGCCGGTATATAAATCCCAGCATACACCGCAGACTACTTCGCCTTCGGGGTAAAATGGTCTTCTTACAACCGTGAGTGTAGTAAATCCAGGAGAGTGAAATATTTACAAATACAGAAAAGTAAAAAATGTTTTCTCTATGCTGTAGTGCAACCCAACATGTGATTCACATTCATCTTTTTTGGCCAATTGCAGGCTTTGTTTCGCCCCTTTAGCTTATGCGAGCCTGTAAATGATAAAAAGGATCCGCCCCCTTTACCTCCGAATAACTTTAGCCAATAGTGACTGATTCAAATGATGATTGACACATTGGTTAGGAAATGAAACGCCGGTATATAAATCCCAGCATACATCGCGAACGACTTCGCCTTCGGGGGAAAATCTAGTCGGCGGCTGCTTGCTTTAGTTGCAAGACTTTGCGACTTAATATTGATCCATATATAAGGCGCACTGTATTATAAGGCGCATGATCAGCTTTTGAAAAAAATAGAGGCTTTTAGGTGCACCTTATAGTGCGTAAAATACGGTATACAAATAAATATATAAATCTATGTATTCATTCAGTTATAATCATCACACTTAATTGGTAATACAAAGCAGTTATCACTTCAGATTTTTCAGTTCACAAATATATTGTACATCATACAAAATAATATTGCTGAAATATTAGTCTATATATGCATGCAGTTTTAATCACTTCAGATTTTTCAGTTCATATATTCTTTGTGGTTTACTGTCCCGCCACAGTTTGTAATGCCTTCTTAAGGTCCAATTGCAGCAACAGAATTTCCATAGCTAATCTGTGGTTTCGTTGTGCCGATCCAATGTGCTTTTCTGAAAGTTCGTATTGCGAAATGATTGATGCAATCCAGTTTTTTTGTCACGCTGGGTGCACGCATCACAGAAAATGTAGCCTCCATTATCATCCTCCTCATAGCGTAACCAGGAATATAATTGAGTCCGTTTTGGCAGAAATGTCCTTTTCTCGCTAGGAATATTCGTTTGCTTATCTTTCGTCAAATCTTTCGCTTCAAAACACGTGTTTTCCTTGCCTTCGCGGTCTTCTGAAGAATTTCTCCGCCGTTTTTTCGTGCCGGAATTATTGCTGTTGTTACCACTTTCTGTATTATGTTTCTACTTATTACCGACACTGAAGAAATTACCAATTTTTTGTTGATTTTTGTTTTACCAACTGTTTTTATGGAGGCATACTTCTCTTACTCGACAACCACCAAAACAATGACGTCATCTCGAAGCAACGAGATCTCGTTTGCCGAGATCGCTGCAAGACCAAAACAACAATGGCGGATCTGCCTGACGAAAAGTTTGGATTGTGGTAAATCTTTGTTAAAAAAAAAGTAATTGGGTAATAATGACAATTTGGTGTCAAAAAAGTTGCATCCGCGGGCAAACGAGAACACTGGAGAGAGACAGAGAAGAGACAGTAATATAGAGAAAGAGATAAATAAAGAGTGAGAACAAGAAAGAGATAAAGAGACAAAAGAGGGAACAGGATGGAGAGAGAAAGAGAGAAAGAGAGAGAAAGAGCAAGAGATAACAAGAAGAGATAGCATGAGAAAAAGACAAAAAACGTGAGGGAGAGAGAGAGTGAGAGAGTGAGAGAGTAGTATAGTCAAGTCAAGTATAGAGAAAGAAAGACTGAAAAAAGAGAGAAAGAAAAAAATATGAGAAAGATAAAAAAAGATAAAATCTCAGCTGTGATAGAGAAAGAGTGAAAAGAATGAAAGAAAAGAAAGTGTTACAAATATAGTGAAAAAGATAGAGCAAAAGGAAGAAGGAAGATGAGAGAAAGACACATATAACAAAAGAGAGATGGATCAAGAAAAAAATAAAGTGAAAAAGAGAGGGAAAAAAAGAGAGACGAAGAGAGAATAAAATGAGACAAAAAAGGAGAGAGAGAGAGAGAGAGAGATAAAAAGATAAAATAGCTCCAGTTGCTTTGCGAGTGGCACCTGGCTTTGTCAACATCAAGTGAACATATTTCAAACTGCTGCTGATTTCTCTCTTTTACGTCTCTGACTGTTGTCTTATGGGTCAAATTAAAAACTGTGCGGGCCTGATGTCTAATAGCTGTGGTTTAGGCCAACTATAGCAGGGGTTCTACCGTTGTCCTTATGGGACCTGCAACTGCCAAATGGTGCCTCATTTATAGAGGTGACATAAGACAAAGCATTATTTGTTTGCAAAAAAAAAGGAAATAGTGTCGGGGAATCGTGGTTGAGCCTTTTCTTGTAATTGCTAAAATTCCGATAGTTGTGAACGCACCAGCGGCTGCAGCTTCAGCTGCTCAGTCTTCCTCGTTGCATCGATGAAGTTGTTTCAAAAATGGCGGATTTCCTGCCGTCTCGCCCCGTTTTATCAGTCTGTTTCCCAAACTGCCTCCTCACTAGCAGTGAGGCAGAGCAGTTGCAGAAGTCGAAAGAGATTGATAAATGTCTCATTCGGGATAAGACGTACGTTAGGAGGCTAGTTAAAATCCTATTACTCGGTGCAGGCGAGAGCGGCAAGTCGACTTTCCTCAAGCAGATGCGCATTATACATGGACAGGACTTCGATCAAAGGACTAAAGAAGAATTCAGAGCAACTATTTATAGTAATGTCATTAAAGGTAAGAATTGGACTAATGCGCTAAAGTCTCCCGTGTTGTTACTGGTCTGTTTTCCTGTAAACGTAGATAATGAAGCTGATAGCTTTTGTAGTTGCTCCTTGAGATGACCGGGGCCATTCTGTTGCCTGCTTCACTGGACAAGCGAACAAGAAACACCCAAGATATTTATTTGTGCTTGTATCCGAGGTGGGCTAGGAATGTCCAAGAGCTGCCAATTGAAGTGTGTGTATGTTTTCATCTTGTCTTCTGTTTACTAAATGACAACGCAGAGATCCCCTGGTTTTGGTGTTTGATGTGGACCAGAATCACCCACGAAAAGTGAAATACCGTACAGTACTGCAAAGTTGTGTCACTCTATTATAACTACCCCTTAACGTTTTTGTAAAATTCACCTAAAATCCCAATTCAATACGGACCCGAACTAAATTGATTGCCGTTATTGAATCTTTTGGAGATTATGGACGGTTTTTGTCTCTTTTGAAAGGTAACACTCTGATGTTTTGTCCTTAAAATAATCTTTGTGCTAACATTGAGTAATCTTGAGTTGGAACAGACAGAAATACATTAACCCCTTAGCGTTCCTGTAAATTGGCCTAAAATCTCAATCCAAGACGTCCATTAAGTATATTAAATTGTGTTCTTGAACCGTTTGAATAATACAGACGGTTTTGGTCTCTTTCAAAAGGTAACACACTGAAGTTTTGTCCCAAACTGAAATAATTACTCCAAGTGCAATTTATTTACATTGAGTAATCCGAGGTGGGACACTCAGAAATAGAAGGTTGTTATTCTCGCCTGACTTTTTTTTCTTTGCAATTTACTGCCTAGTTGTAGCATGGGCATTTTAGTTTGAAAACAGGCGAGACAATAGCTTAGAGCCTTACCTGGTACCTTTTAGATTTGATCACAATCTGAAAAAAACAAACATTGTATTTTTCACAATTTTTCAAGGTTTAGGCGTTTCCAAATGTGGCAATGTGGGGACGGCCAGTTTAAATCACAAAAGTCTTTGCAAATGTGTATTTTACTTTGGCCAATTTTTAGACATTGTGAAAGAGTTGGAAATGTTTGACTTCGCTTTCAAGAAGTCAAATCAGTGCACACGCGTAATAATGGTGCGTAAAAATGAATCACGGATTGCTTTGCGCGCATATAATTTCAGCTCTATTTTAAATACAGCCCCGGAAAATCGCATTAAATTGTAAATTTTATTGGCTAAGCAATGAGTCAACCATCATTTGAAATTGTTACTACTGGGTGAAGATAGTCAGAGCTGCAGGAGGCGATGGCCCTTTTATCAAACAGTCTAGTTTAGGCTAATGCGGGCTGTGGACAGTGAAGAAAAGCCTTCTATTGGCGAGAGAGGTGTCAATCAAAAGGCCAGAAGCTAACAGCCTAATTGGGAATAATTTTAAGGGTCTGTTTATTTTTAAAGGGCAGTTTTTTAGTGAAACGAACAGATTACCTTTAGGAACATCTAAATAAGCAGAAATGCTTTCAAGCGTATATATTCTTTAATCTGACAGCATTATCGTGTGTTTTTGAGAATATTTTACATGGTTAGATTCTCTAGATTCCTGGATAAAACAAATCTATTTTTGTGAATATTCATTGATTTTTATGACTGCTAGCGGACGTACTTGGTGTTTTATTTCAGACTGATCGTGATGTTTCTGTGATGAGTACATTTTGAAATGGTTGTCATATCTTGAATACCAAGAGTTTAAGCTTTCCAATAATACGTGGCATCATACAGACACGTATTTGTTTATCAAAGGTCTGTTGGGCCGTCGGTAATTTTAGGGGTAAAACTTACCTCGATGATGTCATTACCGACTGAGAGTACACAACTGTAACAAAAAAACTACTATAGATCAACAATTAACAATGCATAACACTCAATTGCAGTTGAATAAATGGTTTTATTGTCCTTATACAAAATTAGAATGAAATTGGAAGACATTAGTCAAAGCACGGCCAGCTTCGGTTATGAGCGAAGACCCAACCACTTACTTCAGCACAAACGCCCCCTCCACCCCTGTGTGGTCTGGGCTTTATCACACCCTGATTCCCCTGCAGAAATCGGAACACATGGACTCTGGCCACATCGTTATGGACATTGAAGCCCCTCTGCCATTGTGGCTATTTGCACACTAGCATTGGGTGTTAGCCTGGCTGAAAGGTAGGCCGGACCTGCAGCCAGGCTATTGCTTGCCTCAGTTCATTCCCGGACGCGATAATAATCCACCAGCACTCGCTGGTGGTCAGGATTTTTTTGCGTCCTTCTGACTTTCCCGAGTGTCCGATTGAATTGATAAATTTCTTCTCAATGTAACGAGCTGCTAAAAACTAGTGGCCGCTATCCTTCCCAGTTTGTCTTGATCGGAGACGCTGACCATGCATTCTCTGGCTGTTTGACTGAAGGCATACAGCAACCTATCATAGTTGTGCACTAAGACACAAGCCCTCATAACACAGAGTGACCTCTCCAGTCCGTACCTGCTGTTTGCTGCCTTTTTGAAACAATGCACGATTCGTGGACATTAATGACAATATAATTTAATTAAAAATTTGCGATGGAGATAACCGGCAATAAACAAATTGTGAAGTAGCGAGGGGTCTCTTTAGCTGTTGGTTTCGCCAAACCTGACATTGTGGTTAGCATGGCAGAATAATTAATACGACGATGTGTGTTTACTGGAACAACCTCCATAGGTCGTCGTGGACGTTACTCCAATTAAACGTCCCTAATCACTTGTCAACATCCGGGCAACTCAAGTAGTGGCGGCCATACTGGTTGTATGTCAACCGGTATGTTTACTTCCATATTATTGTGATTAGCATTGGAAATATGGTGATCAAAGCTCTAGTTTCGCTATCGATAAACCTTACGAGCTAAGTCACGAGATTAAATGTTCACTGATATACAAACAAGACCCATACGTGCTATAAGAATCGTGTGGTTTAGCGGTAAGTGTTGAAACAAAGCTATCTCTGGAACTCGTTTTAGCTGGCGGACGGCGCACTATCTTCGGGAAGGTGTTAAGGCGTGCCCTGGGGCAGCATTGCCTTAATTCGGAGCCTATCTCCACTCACTGGATATGGGTGCACTCTTTCCGGCCAGGGTTTCATTAACAAACGAGGCTTTCTTTGGAGCTAATTTTGTCAAAGAAACGGCACAATATTTTTGCCTAAAGTTTATGGTGCATGCCCGTGATTGCCAAAGGGTGCTCTGCAAGTAAAATTATCGCTCTCGCCTCCATTTACCATGTAACTGTATGAATTTATGAATTCATGTATGAATCGTCCTTATTGTCATTATACTCAACTTTATTGTCAACATTTACTTATGAACTTCATTTTTTCTGGGAGTAGCTTCGTAAACTTAAAACTTAGTAAGTAGAGACGTATTTTGAATGTAAGTACGCTAATTTCTAGTAAAGAAATTAAAAAATAAAATCGTTTACTGTTTTGTCTCGCGTTTTTTGAAAATCTGATCCAATGACATCTGCTTTTGCCGGCTTCTGACAATCCGTTGGAAATGCATGAGGTAGACATCATAATGAGCGATAGCCCATCCTTGGGTTAAAATTACCCGCCACTGTGTTGTTAAAAACGCAGGAAAATACCCTTTAATGATATTTTATTTAACTTGAAATGTTATGACTTTTACTAGATTGGTCCAAACCAGGGCCCTCCAATCTTTGTGAAGCCAAAAGCTACTTTTTGTTATTAATTAGGGCAAAGGGCACCCAGTTTGATATGCATTTCTAAAATAACAACTTATCGTGTTATTACTATGTTGTTATTGGGTTTATTATTTGTTTACGGTTAAATAGACTCAATAAGTAAAAAATTTTACTGGAAAATTCCACCGACCCAAACGATAAAAATAAAATATGGGTAGAACGGTTATTTTGACAGGTCTGTTATTGTCAAGCGCAACCTATAATAAATGGGAATTCCGGTTGTTTTTCGAGAACCAGCTCTTTTCTGCTCAGCCCCCCAATGGCCCCTAAGATTTTTTTTGTTGCTTCAACCGATATACTACCAATAATAATGCATGAAACCAATGAATGAAAAAATTATTTAACTACCGTTATACTAACCTTTTTTTTTTTTTACTCAACAGTTAACTTTTGGCTATTTACAATTCAACTTCTAACCAATGTTGACTGAAACAACACAGAATCCCTGAAAAACATGCAAAGATATAAATTGAACCGTGTATAACTGTCACAGACCAAAACGGACACAGGACTCAATTGCATGCGTTTCTCAGGTTTTATTGAAAGAAAGTGAGATTTAGGCTTGCTTGATTGCTTGATCTGAGGAATGGCGAAGAGCGGAATCGAGCAATGAGGGGGTGACACTTCAGTGTCGAAAGAAGGCAGACGGGAATGGCACGTCATTAGACCAGGGCTGGAGATCAGAGGCAATGTTGAGTTCGTAAAAGTGATCGTAGGCAGGCAGACTAGGCGTAGTCAGGTTCAGAAATGGGTCGAAAACAGGGATCAGGCAGAAAACAGGTTTAACAGGGACGGAGTCGGACGGAAACGTTCACTAAGTGAAAACACAACAGCTCGCAACGATCTGACAAAGTTTGAACTGGAGACAGGGGCTTAAGAAGGGTGTGGCCACCAATCAGCTTGTCCGGGCTGTTAGCTGTTAAAGTTAAAACTTATATAAACTCTATGTTGCCAGAATTACTCAAATAAAAACAAGCATTAAGGTAAATACATTTCCCAAGCGGAAGAGCACTGCCCCCTCCCGTGTGTGGAGTTAACTTTATTCACACAGGGAACAGAAAAATACACCGGAAATGTGACTTCAAAATAAAAGAGTACAAGACTGATAAACGTACAAGAGATGCAATTAGACTGATTATTGAAACGTTACTGTGTGCGTGTGTGTGTGTGTGTGTGTGTGAGAAAGATAGTTTTTTTATTTAGGAATATAAAAACAAGTTATATTCACACAGTGAATTCTGAGAAATGTTACAACCAAAACGACCAACCTATCATAGCGCCAATCAAGCTGCCACAGGTGTTCCAAATAGGACAATCATGACTATAACAGAAAACAAAGCCATCGTTATTCTCTACTTTTGGCATTTAGAAACACAAAGTGCTAAGCTTTGAGGAACTAATTCAGATTCTTCTGTCAGTGATAGACAATGCACAATATTTTGGAGCTATTGGTGTAATGAAAATGTGTCCAGATAGGATTTTGGTTTTTTTTTACTCATTTTTTAAAATTTCAATCTCGAACCGTTGTGCTGTATTGTCACTGTGTTGACACTGTGTGGCTGAATCCATGCAGGAAACATCTTTGACAGACTTTACTGACACTGATTTGAACCCTGACCGCGGCAGTCTTTTACTACTGGACTACCAGTGATATAGATGACACATGAAAGGCATTGGGTGTTATCTTATCACACTATCTTTATTCAAGGTCTATCTATCTACCCTGGTCATATCCCTCGAGAGGGGTGACCGACAGCAAGACAAACACATACACAAAAACAAAGAAAAGGAAAAAGTTGCAAAAAACACAAACATTTGACCATGGCCAACGCAAATGCCCAAACAAGTTATGCACCTCGGCACCCTAGTTGGTCATACTTTCGTCCCTTAAGATGAAACTGGACACAAGAAAGCGTCCATGTCACTCGGGTCAGGGTTACACAACACGCTCTTCTGTTCAACAGCAGGGCCCTACAGCTTTCACTGGTTTACCCCTGCCGCATCATTCAGTTGTCCTACCCATCCCTTAGAACACGTCCAAACATCCCACTATCCTCTCACAACACATCTCTATTAATTCCTATCACCAACAAGAGCTCTAGCTTCCACTACAATTAGACCTCTTTCCTGCAGTACACTCATAACACCATCCATCCACGTCAATCACGGCCTTTCTCTTGGTCTCCTTCCATTGACTTCTGCTCTGTAGATCCTCTTCAACATTCGCTCTTCATCCATCCTCTCCATGTGTCTAAACCAACAGAGTACTCTCTTACCCACACGCTTGCTCAGTTCCACTACTACCTCCGTTCTGTCTCTCGCAATTTTATTTCTCAATTTATCCAATCTTGTCACTCCTAACTTACTCCTCAAACACTTCATCTCAAAAACATTTAATTTCCTTCTCAAATTTGCATTCGGGCTCCAAGTCTCTGCACCATACAACACTGACGGCACAATCACACTCTCATACAGTCCTATCTTAACACCCATACTCTTGTTACTCATCACTCTCCTCAGAGCACCCAAAAACTTGCTTCATTGATTCACTCCCTGCAATACCCCACACTCCATTCCACCAACTGCAGCCACATCACAACCCAAGTACCTAAAGCTTTCAACTTTTTCCAGCACCGGTCCATTCAACCTTATTTGCAAAGCCGTGCCCACTCCATCACCTGAACACTTCATCCCCTTACTCTTGCCAACATTCACACATAACTTACGCCTATCACACACTCTTCCAAACTCCATTACCAACCGTCTCAATTTATTCATGGTACCAGAGACTAATTTTATTGTGCATTTTACATGTTACAATGACAATGTAGAAGCAAATATAATTTATTGTGTACTGCATTCAAGTAATGAAGTTGTACGTTTGCATGTTACCAGGTTGTTACCAAATCTGTCTTTACTGAGGTCAAAAATACCCACACTGGTTCTCATCATGCAGCCTGCCCAACATTTTATATTTACTGGTCCAGCACGTCAGCATCTCATTGATCAGTTTCAAACTTGGTCGTCTCATCTATTGCTGAACCCGAGCAGGCATCTCCTTGGCTATCGTACTGAATGGAAATATGTGACAACGTGCTTAGCTTTGTGTCTGATTGCTGTCAGTGCAAGGATATGATTACAAGACTTTATAAGTAATATTGTTAGATTATGTGCTATGCAAATATTAAGTGCTAAATTTGGAGCCATGTGATTGATGCAATCCTGTTTGGATCAACATCAGTCGCAAAACATGTTACTTTGTTAGTTAGGGCCTGATCTAATCATATTTCTCTTGAACTTGGCCAAGTTGTCCGTGGTATGACTTAGTGGAAAGTATTGAAGACTGATATGGACAAATGTATGATTTCACCAATGTACTGTAGTGACAGTTTAGAGCCAAGTAAGAATCCATGTTCAAGATGTCCACGTCAGCTGTCACTGCCACTCGGTCCCATTTCTCCCTGTGAATATCATCAACCATCTATTTGATGGTCTAAAAATGAAAACAAAAGCGGATAAATACATTTAAAATACTGATGAAATAAACTGGTGTTAACGGCTACTTTATGTTAAACATTTCATGGACTTCATAAGTTCCTTGCAGTCTTTGAGAATGTTCAGGAGTTCTTGATCGATTCCTTCCTTTTAGTTAAAAAAATACTGACTAAAATCTTTCATATACAAAACTGTCAAACAATGATTTATTTGGAGCTAATTTTGACAAAGAAATGGCACATTATTTTTGCCAAAGGTTTATGGTGCACGCATGTGATCTCCGAAGGGCGCACTGGAATTAAAATTTTCGCTCTCGCCTCCATTCACCGGGTAACTGTATGAATTAATGAGTGAATCGTCTTTTTTGTCGTTATACTCTACTCAAATGCAACTTTATTGTATTCAAATTTGTGTTCATGTGATATTTTTTTATAAATGATATCAAATAGCGGAGCAATTTCAGTCGGTGGAAAGGCCTGCTAAACAAGAAGGGGAAATAGCACAGTTGATGACGTTTACACTTAACAGTAACTTTGATGTCAGTTTCCATCGCGAATTTAGTTGGACCTCTGTTAGTATGTAGATAGATAGATAGATAGATACTTTGTTCATCCCCGAAGGGAAATTCACATTTCCAGCAGCATCCCTGAGCTGAGAACAATCGAGAACAATCGAAAATAACACGGGAGCTGCTGGAGTGGCTGCCATTCGTGACGGCGCCGGAAGAAAAGATTCAATTTGAATCATGTACAAACAAACAAACAATTGAATCATGTACAAACAAACAAACAAACAAAATATTCATGTTTCAATAAGTGGAGTGTTAATAAAATAGTCTTGCATGACATTTTAAAGAGACAAATGACTCTTTATGTTCCCAGCATCAAAAATGAAACTTGATTAACTTAGTCATATCAGTGATCAGTGAAGTATTTCCGTGGTGGATTGCAATGCATTGTCTAAGATTTGATGTTCCAAACAATAGAATTATCAGTCCTGAAAATAGTGACAACCAAAAGCTTTGGTAAAAATCAACATTCATTGACTAACACCCAACTAGCATTCAGTAGCTAGTGTTTACACATAGCATCTTGCGCCTCTTTGAAACAAAACATCAAAGATCATTCTAATGTTCCATTTTGTTGCATGATGTGAAGTTATATTACATCTTTAAAGATCAATGTTGTCTCTTGCAGGTATTCGAGTCTTAGTTGATGCGCGAGAGAAGCTTCACATTCCATGGGGAAACTTGTCCAATCAGCGTCACGGTGATATGTTAATGTCCTTTGACACCCGGTCTTTGATTGCCCAAGGTCATGGAAGGTTGCAGCCGAAGGTTTTTCAGGATTTCCTGCCACCCATCCGAGCCCTGTGGGCTGACCAGGGAATACAGAATGCCTACGACCGTCGAAGAGAATTTCAATTGGTAAGGAGTGTAAGTTTCGGTCTAGTTATAGCTTACTTAACACTTGTTTCGAACTAGCATTTAGTACTCAGCCTTTTTTCGAATGTGTAATGAATGGGTTGCCATATCACTTTAAAGTCTCAAAGTTAAAATTACCCAATACTTTTCGTATCATTAGCCATGCGCCTGAAAATTACAGACAGTGTGGGAAGAGTACTGCTATACCAAAAGAGGTTTTGCGCTTAGTCTCAAACATTGTTGCAATTTCTGAGTTGTTAGTAATACAATTTCTGTGGAGTTAACCCATTCTCTGGTCCACCTGTGGGGGTGTTCTGGGCTGGATGTGGCCTGCAGGCCACAAATGTATTTGCTCTGACAAGACTCCTAGGCCTACTTCCCAAAAATAATGATAAAAAAAGGTTGCAAACGAATAAAACTGCTCATATTTCACAGATAGAGAAATTCTAAGTAACGTTATCCTACCCATGTCCACAGTATTGTGTGTGTGAATATTTGTTATTTGAAGATGTAACTTTCTGCAAGTAGATATTAGTTTACGTTGGGCCTCATCAGGGACGACAACGACCTGGCCTACAGAGAGGAGGTGGAGCAGTTGGTGGGCTGGTGCAGGGACAACAGCCTGGTCCTGAATGTTGACAAAACTAAAGAGATCATTGTCGACTTTAGGAAAAACCAGCCCAACCATGCCCCACTTTGCATCAACAACAAGGCCGTGGAGGTTGTCAGCAGTATCAAGTTCCTAGGGGTGCACATTACAAACAAACTCACCTGGTCCGTGAACACTGCATCACTGGTTAAGAGGGCACAGCAGCCTGTACTTCCTGCGGAGGATGAGGAGAGCCCACCTCAACCGACCTTCCCTCATCGCATTCTACAGGGGCACCATAGAGAGTATCCTGACCAGCTGTATCTCTGTGTGGTGTGGAGGCTTCAGCGCTTCCGACTGGGGTAGTGTGAGGAGGGTGACGAGGACAGCAGAGAAAATCATCGGAACTTCTCTCCCCTCCATTCAGGACATTGGCCAGAAGCGCTGCCTATCCCATGCTAAGAACATTATCGGGGACCCCTCTCACCCCCATCATGGACTGTTCACTCTGCTAGCCTCTGGGAAGAGGTACTGCAGTGTGCGGTGCAGGACCACCAGGTTCCGCAGTAGTCTAGTCCCCCTGGCCATTAGACTGTTAAATGGTCAATCTAACATATAGTTAACCTAAATCTAAACGGCTGCTAATCTGACTTTTTGCACTACTGGCAGTTCTTTATAGCTTGCCACTCCTTGCACATTTGCTCTCTGCACTATTGTACTTACAGCGTTATTGTTACAGTGTTAATGTTACTGTTTACCTGACTTGTTAACCTGACTGCCCATTTTGCACATCTGGTTAGCTACTCCTCTTGCACTATCGGCACTATGGTAAAATACTATACGTAGCCATAATACAATACAACTTTTACTTATATCTGTACATTCAAGGAAACTGTGCGGTTCAGATGTATCGACATTTCGTTCTGTATACACGTGTACTAGAATGACAATAAAGTAGATCTGAATCTGAATTTGAAGGTGTTCCTCTATTGACATTACCGCTAAACAAGCAATGTTTTATATTTAAACATAAAATTGAAGAAATTCTTTTATGTGTTTATTCTACAGTCTACTCCGACTGAAGTCAATACAGCTTAAAAGGATGCTTCGGGATAGCAGAAAAAAGTTGATTCATTTTGAGCTTGTAACAAGTGTGATCTTTCCACAATGTGACGAACGTATTGTGTTTCATCTGTATTTAAACATATGCAACACATAAAGAGAAGTCAAAATCCAGATAAAATTGATTGTCCAGCCCAACACTAACTTGGAGGAAACAAATCAAGGCCTTTTTCAACCTACAGGTTTTTAATTAAATAAATAAGAGAAAACCAGACATACTCTTATCAGTCTGCTGTGATCCTTTTACTCGACTTTTTGTGAAAGAAAATAGAATGTTTTGTTCATTCTGGCCTGATAAACTTACAGGCAGTCACATATTTGTAGCTCTGTTTTTTATTTCCCATTGTGAATATTATTTGTGCACAGAACATAGATCAGTTGATTTTGACTGGATCATAGTCAGTATTGTGGTCTCAGCACAGGCTAAGATTGAAAATACAGTGCATTCGGAAAGTATTCACAGCGCTTCACTTTTTCCACATTTTGTTATGTTTCAGCCTCATTCCAAATTGTATTAATTTAATCTCTTATCACTAAATTCTACACAAAATACTCCATTATGACAATGTGAATTTTTTTTTTTTACTTTTTTTGTATTTATTAAAAATAGAAAACTATAAGTATTCACAGCCTTAATACTTTGTTGATCCACCTTTGGCAGCAAATACAGCCTCAAGTCTTTTTGAATATGATCCAACAAGTTTAGCACACCTATCTTTAGGCAGTTTTGCCCATTCTTCTTTGCAATAATTCTCAAGCTCAATCAGTTTGGATGGGAGACGTTTGTGCACAGCCATTTTCAGATCTCTTCAGAAATGTTCGATCGGATTCAAGTCTGGACTCTGGCTGGGCCACTCCAGGACATTCACGAAGTGGTTCTGAAGCCAATCTTTTGAGATCTTGGCTGTGTGCTTTGGGTCGTTGTCCTGCTGAAAAATGAACCTTCGCCCCAGCCTGAGGTCAAGAGCGCTCTGGAGGAGGTTTTCATCCAGGATATCTATATATTGCTGCATTCATTTTTCCTTCTATCCTATCTAGGCTGCCAGTTCCTGCTGCTGGAAAACATCCCCACAGCACAATGCTGCCACCACCATGCTTCACTGTAGGGATGGTATTGGCCTGGTGATGAGCATTGCCTGGTTTCCTCCAAACATGGCGCCTGGCATTCACATCAAAGAGTTCAATCTTTGTCTCATCAGACCAGAGAATGTTTCTCATGGTCTGAGAGTCATTCAGGTGCTTTTTGGCAAATTCCAGACGGGCTTCCATGTTCCTTTTACTAAGGAGTGGCTTTCGTCTGGCCACTCTACCATACAGGCCTGATTGGTGGATTGCTGCAGAGATGGTTGTCCTTCTGGAAGGCTCTCCTCTCCACAGAGGAACGCTGGAGCTCTGACAGAGTGACCATCGGGTTCTTGGTCACCTCCCTGACTAAGGCCCTTCTTCCCCGATCGCTCAGTTTAGAAGGCCGGCCAGCTCTAGGAAGAGTCCTGGTGGTTCCAAATGTCTTCCATTTACGAATAATGGAGGCCACTGTGCTCATTGGGACCTTCAAAGCAGCAGAAATTTTTCTGTATCCTTCCCCAGATTTGTGCCTCAAGACAATCCTGTCTCGCAGGTCTACAGACCGTTCTTTTGACTTCATGCTTGGTGTTTGTGCTCTGACATGCACACTCAACTGTGGGAGCTTATATAGAGAGGTGTGTGCCTTTCCAAATCATGTCCAATCAAATGAATTTACTGCAGGTGGACTCCAATCAAGCTGTAGAAAGATCTCAAGGATGATCAGTGGAAAAAAGATGCACCAGAGGTCAATTTTGAGCTTCATGGCAAAGGCTGTGAATACTTATGTAAATGTGATTTTAGTTTTCTATTTTTAATAAATTCAAAAAAAGTTAAAAAATAACCTTTTTCACATTGTCATAATGGAGTATTTTGAGTAGAATTTTGAGATAAGAGATTAAATTAATGGGCAGCACGGCGGCGCAGTGGTTAGCGCGTGTGCGGCACAGTTCTAAGGTCTTGGGAACCTCCTGTGTGGGTTCAAATCCAGCTATACCGGACTTCCTGTGCGGAGTTTTTATGTTCTCCCCGTGCTTGTGTGGGTTTCCTCCGGGCACTCCGGTTTCCTCCCACATTCCAAAGACATGCATTTCAGGTGGATTGGCTGGTCCAAATTGTCCCTAGGTGTGAATGAGAGAGTGAGTTGTCTGTCCCTGTGTGCCCTGCGATTGGCTGGCAACCAGTTCAGGGTGTCCCCTGCCCATTGCCCGATTATTGGTGGGATGGGCTCCAGCTCCCCCGCGACCCTACTGAGGATAAGCGGTGCAGCTAATGAGATGAGATTCAATTTATACAATTTGGATTGAGGCTGTAACATAACAAAATGTGAAAAAAGTGAAGCGCTGTGAATACTTTCCGGATGCACTGTATATAAATGGATAATTGTTAACATTTACTTATTCACAATGTTGGGCCCTTTACTTTAAAAAGTAATTAGTTATAGTTACTCACAACTCCTTCTAAAAAGTAACTGAGTTAGTCACTGAATTACTCTATAGTGAAAGTAACTAGTTACCAGTGAAAGTTACCATTTTCGTCACTTTAAAAAGAAGTTGTGGTCATAGACGAACTAGACATTTTCTGAGCAAATACAAAACATTGCAGTCTTTGACTGGAGTTTACTTAAAAAGATTGACATTCTGACTATTTTTAGAGAAACGTTTTTATTTCTGTCTTGGCTCGTTAAAAAGAGCTGTTTTGTTGCTTAAATCTCTACATTACCAATTAGCGGGGAAAAAAAGAAACAGAAGAAATAATACAATGACAAAGGAAAAAAGGGAGGTAAAATGAGATAAAAAGAAAAAAATATTTTTATACAGACAAATTAACACTAAAAGAAAAATGGCGTCTTGGAAGGAACCAGTTGTTGATTGATAGGGAGCCTTCCTTCACTTCCAAGAGTCGTCTCATAAAAATGTTTCATTCGCGAACCACACGATTCAGGGTGCTCATATTGCCTTTTCTTTCGGTGCATTAGTAAATATTGTATTCATAGTCGCAATTTTACTCTAGTCACTATTTCCCAAAAAATGTGGCGAAACAACTCTTGAGGAGGGCAAAAAAACGCACCGCAGAAAACTGTCAGGTTTGCAGGGGCACGCCGTTGTTGACATTCTGCAGCCCAGCTTTTGACCATCAGTAATGGTAACAGCGCTGTAATGGAGAAAAAAAATAATATGAGCTACGTTACATACCCGCGCATAACTAACACTACTTATTCACACCTTTTCCTTCTTGTCTCAGGGGGAGTCAGTCAGGTATTTCCTGGACAATTTGGAAAAACTCGGACTGACGGTAAGTTTCAGAACAAAACAAACTTTTTACCCAAAATCTCTAGCAAAGCATCTTGAGCATTTTGAGTGGGTTAGCGATGGGAATGGGCTGAGCTATACACAGGGCGCCTGCCCTCCTCCTCCTTGCCCAGCGCTGTCTGCACCTATGGTAAATATAATGGTACCCTCGTTTGTAGTATTTAGTCACATATTTACAAAATAACTTTGCTTGCAACTGGTTATGAAACCATTATTTTGAACAAAAATGACTCAACACTCTTAAGTAACTGCGGAAGGGACATTCATTTTAAGCGGTATATTTATAGTCATATGGGACATGGGCCCTGGCAATTTCATTATTTCATAGATTTTATCAAACAATCTCACATCACACAGTGAAATCAAATGCGCTAAAGCTTTTTTCTGGAGAGCAGGTTTGGTAGTTTTGTTGTATTTTGTCTTAAAATATATGGTGTGGCTCTCTCTCTCTCTCTCAAGAAAAATTCAAATATTTTTGCTTTCATGGCTCTTGGGTCAAAAAGGTTCCCGATCCCTGCGTTATGGCATCGACCAAGTTAACAAATTCATAAATAATTACATTTTGCATCTTCTGCGCGTGCTTGCATCGATTTTCTCAGGGCACTCCCACTTTCCAAAAACATACATGCATTTTGATAGGTGAGTTAAAATTGTCCCTATGTTTGAAATAGAGTGTGAATGCATTGTCTAGCTCTGTACCCTGCGTCTATCTGAGAAGCAGTCCAGGGTGCCATTGCCATGTCAGCTGGGATTGTTTCCAGCAATCTGTTTGAGATTCTTAAGGAAAAGTGGCTGGAAATATTAATGAATGAATGATGCAAGGGAGTGTTAAAATCAAGATTTTAGGTGTAATTAGTGGATATAAAGGTCACATGCATACTGGTACTAAAAATCTTAATTGTGATCTTGCGTGTTTGGAATGTAACATAAACACACTTCTAGAGTTTGTCGTCTGTTACTCTCTGTGGTATTTCAGGAATTCAGGAGTTTTAAATGGGGACATCAACAAGGTAGATTAAGAATCGTAAGCCCCACATTTATCCAGACTGCACTACAGTGATTTGTGCTACTCTTACCATCAATGATTTAAACCATAGATCTCCAAATGTGCATTTTATTTTTGTTATCTTTCAGGACTACCTTCCCAACCAGCAGGACATCCTCTTGGCCCGAAAGCCCACCAAGGGCATCCACGAGTACAACTTTGAGATAAAAAATGTGCCTTTCAAAATGGTTGATGTAGGCGGTCAGCGTTCTGAGAGGCGGCGCTGGTTTGAATGCTTCGACTCAGTCACATCCATCCTTTTCCTTGTCTCTTCGTCTGAATATGATCAAGTAAGTGCCTTCGTAGAATCAAATTACAAATTACAACTTTAATGAAACTCCTAAGTGGAAGAGTACTCACTATATTTTCTGGACTATAGCAGCAGTAGTAGTTTTTTTTTTAATAGTTTGGCCAGAGTGCGACTTATACTCCGGAAGCGACTAATCTGTGAAATTTTTGACACATCATTTCCCATGGGTATATCATTGCACATTTTAACACTAACCCGCAAGAGGGCGCTCTAGGCCTGTGTTGATAATATCAACCTTGCCCTGTTGTTCCGACAAATGCCCCCCCTACATACATCACTCGCCCAAACTTCAGTAAAATAATTTAGTATCTTTTGGGGGGTAAATGTAATAGCACAGTAAAACACAGAGAATTTGCATCTTGTATTGAAACTTTTGAAGTTGAAAATATTTATGTTGATCAAATGACACCACCTTTTCTTACTAATCGGGATAAAAACGTTCAGATAATGCGTTATTCAATTATTTTCTAACTTGCTCAAAAGGGATTTTTTATTTATAAAAACATCCATCCATTATCTGCACCACTTATCCTCAGTAGGGTCGCAGGGGTGTTAGAGCCCATTTCAGCTGTCCTCGGGCCATAGGCAGGGGACACCTTGAACTGATTGACAGCCAGTCACAGGGCACACAGAGACAGACAACTCACTCATTCACACCTAAAGACAATTCGGACCGGCCAATAAACCTGAAATGCATGTTTTTGGATTGTGGGAGGACACCGGAGTTCCGGGAGGAAATCCATGCACATGGGGGGAACATGCAAACTTCAAACAGGAAGGTTTGATCCCACGACCTCAGAACTGCAGATATGCTAAGCACTCATCCGCCATGCTGCCCTTTTATTAAAACTATGGAACAAAAAATGGCACCGAAAAGGAAATCATATTCTACATATCGCAAGCAGAAGGCGGGAGTGACGATGAGTCTGACGTAAGTGGCGTAAACACAGAAGCAGCGAAAATGTTTACCTTGACAGTTTGACAGGATGAAATTTTTCATTTGATTTAGTGATTTTGATTTAAACTGATAGTTTGATAAGTATGTTCTTTATGCAAGACTTATCTGTAAAACTCGATATGTCAATCCGTTACTGACATTACCAGGCATGTCAATCATGTAACATTATTATACAGACGCTGCCCTACTTATGAACGAGATCCGGACGATCGTTTGTAAGTTGCTTCAGTGCTATATTGTGTATGTTTAAGGTGTACGTAAGTATGTTTAAGGGTTGTATAATTAACCTGTATAGTTTTGTACTAAAAATACATTTCATAAAATATTATGCTCTATAAAGATAAAGAAAGTTAAGTTTAACTTACTTTTGGAAGATGGGCTTCAAGAGTTAGGCTACTTCCTCGTCTGGCATAAAGTCAAGTGGCCCAAAAAAGCGAGCCAACCATCTTCTCAACAGCTTCCATATTCCACTTTCATTTCAAAAGAAACGGCTCGCCTCTTATTTGCACTCGACACCAACCATATTTAATGGATGGCTGCACAAGATATTAAACAATAAAAATGTCAAAGTTCTTAGCGCACTGGAGATACAGTATAGAATGTTTACACCTGAACTAGGAAGAGGAAGCAGTTTTCTTCTTAGGGGTGGATGCTGGGTGACCTCTCACAGCGCTCCACGCCAGTGGTGGCGGAAAGAAGCAATACAGTACTGTCCTGTACTCAGAAAAAGGTGCACACAATACAAAATTTAACTTACAGCAAGGTCCGTATATTTTTCGACATCCTGAAAATAATGTTCGTATCTAACGTTTTTCATAAGTGGAATGGTCTTGAGTATGGAAGCGTGTGTGTACAGACTTATTCAGTTGGTTGCTCGCTTTTGTTTTAAATATCCTTTCAAGCGGGTGATGGGTTGTCCCTTCACCAGTAGGGTCATAGGGGCACCATTTCCTGTCGTGTGTCTTGGGCAGTTACAGCCTGGTGGCACCCATCCCTCCAGGCCAACAAATGTTTCCACCCGGTCTTGAACTGGGGACCCATCGCGTCTTAGGCGCATGTGAGGCAAGTATGTTTTATAAAATAAATTTCCCTCAAAAATGTGACTTATACTCTGGTACATCATATAAATATTTTTTTCTTCTTAATTATGCATTTTTAGGCAAGGGCGACTTCTAGTCCAGAAAATATGGTATTGTTTTGCTGTATGCTAATTAAGGCCTATAATTGAAGTCTATAATTTGAAACTCGATTTGAAAATAATGTATTCTATAGTAGAGGTAGGATCGGGACTAAAAATTCTAGCCCGACCCTGGCCTCGGGTATAAAAGCCCGACCCAGTCCGAGCTCGACTAATTAACTTTATTTAAGGGACCAAGTCCGAAGCAAACCCGAATTTTATATTTTATTGGTGAAGACCTGGGAGAAGGAAGGAAGGAAGGGTGATTTAGGTTTGTTTGTTTATTTATTTATTTTGTGTCAATAGGTAAACGCGGAAACTATATCGATATCTTGTATAAATGTTGTTAGCCTGACAAGAATGACCCAGGATGCAAAGAAACAAGCATCCAGAGGAAAACAAAGCGCTGAAGAAATGAGCACCAAGCTGCTGCAACTGTGTGTGCGGCCCTTTTGTATCTCAAGAATGCATAAAACATTTGAATATCTCGGAGATCCTGAGTTTCTAACAATTTTAAAGAGCTACCATACGCCAATAAACTTGTTTTGGCTTGAATTGCTTTTATACATACCAGTACTCAAGTTACACTTAAGGTAAGCATAATTCTTGATTAGAGGTTATTTCACACCGAAATGATACAGACCGACATGGCCTGCGGGTATAAAACCCCAACCAGCCCGACCCCGACCAATTTCCGTAGTTTACGCACTATAGGGCGCAGCGGGTTATAGGGCGCACCCCCAAAAAATAGTTTTTGGTCCTATATCTTCCATACATAAGGCGCACCGGATTATAAGGCACTACAATGGGAACTTCGACAAAACACTCAGATAGTTCAGTCAAACTTATTACCCCCTTAACATTCCGAAAGCTTGCAAAGAAGCAAATACGTGTCGTAGACACGTGCAGATGCGGTGTCCGTACGATGTCACTCAAATGAATCGTTCCATCATTCGGAAGGTCTTGGGATTCAAGAAATTCCAACCATTCATTAGTTTCTATTTTCTTTTTCGCTCGCAACTTTACTGTGCATATGACAATAAACACTTGGAATTGAGTTTAATTAAAAAAAGACCCATCACAGAAACATCTAGATCACTCTGAAACAAGATACTGGGAAAATATATAGCCGGAGTAGCTCACCGAAGTCGTTGCGTTCAATAATAATGTGCAACCATGGTCCTCTTATATCCGTGAGTGTAGTAAATCTAGGAGAATAAAATATTTACAAATACAGATTGGTAAAACATGTTTTCTCTATGCCGTAGACAACCAAACATGCTATTCACATTCATCTTTTTCGGCCAATTGCAGGCTTTGTTTTGCCCCTTTAGTCTATGCGAGCCTGTAAATGATAAAAAGGATCCGCCCCCTTTACCTCCGAATGACTTTAGCCAATAGTGATCGATTCAAATGATGATTGACACATTGGCTGGGAAATGAAACGCCGGCATATGTATCCCAGCATACACCGCGGACCACATCGCTTACGAGGAAAAATCTAGTCGGTGGCTGCTTGCCTTTGTTGCGAGACCTTGCGACTTAATATTGATCCATATATAAGGCGCACGGTCAGTTTTTGAAAAAAATAAAGGCTTTTAGGTGCGCCTTATAGTGCGGAAAATACGGTGACTTGATTTGAAGGACCGAGCCAAAAGCAAACCCAAAGGTTCATGTTTTATTAGTTAGGAGAAAGTAAGGGTGATTTTGACGGACTCTGGCCTAAATTCTTACCTCTATACTTGATAAAAGAGAGCGTTCTCCATTCATGCCCCAGTCCTGTGGAATGCTCTTCCCCCTGGGATTCGATCTGCAACCTCAGTGGAACTGTTTAAATCTAGTCTTAAAACACTTCTATTCTGTAGCATATGAATAACCTATATTTTATGTTGAAAATATCTGTTTATTATCTGTTATTGCATCATCCATTGCAGCCTGGTCGTCCTGGAAGGGGGATCGGCTCATGTGGGCTCCCTTGCAAAGGTTTCTTCATTTTCCTCATGTTGAGGTTTTTGAGTTTTTCCTTGCCCTCATGTAGGTTTTAGATCAGGGGATGGTGTAATAATAGCCTGTGGTTTGCAAAAATCTGTGCAGCCCTTTGAGACTCTTTTTGATTAAGTGCTATACAAATAAACATGACTTGACTTGACCTTGCTCTGTTATACTTGCATTAAGACATTTACCTCCAAAAGTTACAGCACCTTTAGCATAAAATACTGACCATGACTAATACTTAACAAATAACACTTATAAACAATGGTAATAGCAATGTTAAGTCTTTACTGTTGGGGAAAAACCTGATGCAAGCCATGCATCGAACTTGTTAGTCATTGCTTTTCCCCAAAAGAAGTGTGTTGGGCCACTTCATGGAAGAACTGATGAACAAGTAAAGACCTGCTTATTTACATACAGTAGCCAAAAAATGTTTACATTAAATCATAGCTGTTTTCTGTTACATAGATAAATCAATTATGCTGAATGGCTAGATAAAAGGCTCCAGTACCCCACCCCTTGTGAGCAAAAGCAGTTGTAAACATGAATAAGTGAACAAACGATAAAGCCTGTGTTATCTGTTCTCTTGAGTTGTGGTCCTCGTACCCCTAAATTGGCGGTTGTGTCCTGTCAGTGCAAACATAACGTGTTTCTCCTTGATCTGTTCACTTCTGCATTATCGTTTCTGTAAATAATTTCGTATTAAGGGTCAGAAATCTTTCCAACATCATACCAATAGATCCTCACATAGTCTTGCAGCATCAAAATACACTGTGCTCTACTCATCTCTTCTATATGATGACCAGCATATAAAGAATTTTGTGTTATTGTTTTAGTAAAGCTACCAGAAGTTACTCTTGCAGTGTCTAATTTTCTTGTCAGTTTTTTGGGAAATAATCACAAATCCGCAGGTTGTAAATAAATGTTCTGCATTTATACAGCACTTTTAAAGTCAATAAAGACCTCCCAAAGCGCTATACAATGTGCTTCACACTTTTCCCTTTTACACACTAATTAACTGATAGCGTCAGCCATGCAAGGCAACTACCTGCTATCGGGCGCATTAGGGATTCAGTGTCTTGCCCAAGGACACTTCGACATATAACTCTTGATCCCAAGACGAGCGCTTTGCCTCCTGAGTCAATGCCGTCCCTTGCACCTTGTATAGAAATCACTTTTGAATATTTATGTTCATTAAATGACACCACCTTGTGTGGCCCCCTTCTCAAGGTTTATTAATTTACTCATGCTGAGGTTTTTGAGCTGTCCCTTTCCTTCATGTATTTTTTTTTTTTTTATCAAGATGGTGATATAAGTCCGTACCCGATAGTCTGTAGTTTGTACAGCCCTTTGAGACTTCTTGTGATTAAAGGCTATACAAATAAACATGACTTGACTTAAGCATAAATATTCTTTGCAAAGGATTAATATGCCTGTCATTATTATAGGTCTATTTGTTACTGCACCTTTTGTGTTCAGATATCTGATGCTTCAAAAGTATCAAGACCACATACAACATTTAGCACCCAACTACATTTCGTTGATACCAGTAATGGTATTAATGGCTCACTTGACTATTTAGTGTGAATGGTTGCCTGTCTCCTGTCAGATGGGATGGGTTCCACCTACTCATGGACATGAACAGAGTATCCAAATTGTAAATAGATGGTTGAATGAACTGCACTTGAACTCTCGATTTCAAATATTCTGCTCTACTTTCACAGGAGGTAGAGCGCTCGTCTTGGGATCGCTGGCAAGACACTGAATCCCTAATGCCCCCAATAAGCAGGTCGGCGCCTTGCATGGCTGCATGGCCACTATTGGTGTGTGAGTGTAAGTGAATGGGTAAGTGTGAAGCACATCGTAAAGCGCTTTGGGAGGTCCTCATTGATTTGAAAAGCGATAAATAAATGCAGACCATTTACCATTTACGAATGAACAGGAAATGCCTACAAGGGCATTAAAAATATAGATTCCATTCTAACAACTATGCCCTGTTTGAGGTAAGCTACAAATACAGCATAAATGTTAATTTACAGCACCTCTCTGTTGAGTTAAAGCTTGGCAAAAACTTAAAGTACCAATTGAGCTATGGCTAACTCTTGCCCCCTTTACTCACTCGGACAAACATTCAACGTTCTGTGAAGAGCGCTAAGGCAAGTGTCACAGTAGGAGACATTTGGCCGGAGGCAATTGATGTTTTGTGGGGCCACAAAGGTCTCAGTCACCAAAATATTCTGAACTATGCACTGGAATGTTATATTAATCATGTATTTGTTGAAAAGGTCAATGAAAAGCTTTAGCTTCAGGCAAAAGAAAAACAGGTCACAGTGTAAACAAGATAAACCTCATCTTGTTGTCGTATCAATCTTAAACAGCAAGCTAAAGCAGTGGCCAGGAAACTTTTTGATCCAAAGAGCAATAAAAGTAAATAGTATATGTATTTTTTGAGAGCGAGGCCACTCCATATTTTTGAAGATCAAATTCAACAAAATTGCAAACTGCCACGTATTGCAGTGCAAATTCTTGTTTATTTCATTGTGTGTCATTTGATGATTTGATAAAATTTATGAAATGCCATAGCCTGTGTCCGATATCAGTATAAACATACGACTTGAAATTTGTCTCCCTCCCTTACTTATTTAAGAGTCTTGAGGCTCATTTTGATTGTTATTTTTGTGTCCAAACAAAGTGCAAGCAAAGATTTTGGGAAAAATGTCACGAAATACCGCAAAGGAGGACACCAACATATTTACCTTCAGTGCAGACTGCGGATGAGTAGTGTGTGCGCCCTGGTCATAGCTCCACCCATTCCCACCGCTCACCCAATCAAACTACTCTAGGTGCTTTGCTAAAGCTTCTGGATATTTAAAGTTTGTTAGATGGCTTTCCATCATAAGGCGACTCAACAATAAACAGGATTATTTAGTGATTTACAGTCAAAACAGGGTCTGTTGGTGTGATACCCAGACTGTAAACTGTAGTTAAAATTGTGTCCCATACATACCAAACCCTACAATCAGTCAGTCATGTCTTCACTTGGCACTGTGAAAATCGACTCCATACAATACGTTAAGGAATTGCATGAGTGCCATTTTATCTCCATATGTACTCCTAAAAAGAGCCATAAATGGTTCACAAGCCATGGGTTCCCCATCCCTGAGTTAGAGCATCAGCAGTGTTTTATGCAATGCAGGGTAAGAACTGTAATTTACATTCAACTACCATAATTAAAATAACTTCATGTGACTTGTAAAATAGGCTTTGTTATTGCTACTAGCTTTTATAATACTAAACCTAGATTAAAGCTCTGTGTTAGCCTAGCTAGATTTTTTTTCACTCACATATGATTACCAAAGTACAAACACCAGCACATAAAAGGCCACTAAACTCCAAGTAAACAAAGTCACGAGATGTAGTACGCAGCCAATAGCTAACATTAGCTAACGTCAGCCGAACGTTAGAGATGTTAGTGTTAAAGATAACTTCATACTTCTCGCCAGCAAAGTGACAATATGTTGCTTCAAATACTATGTTGACTTCTTTTAGACCAGATGTAAACATCCTTATCAACTGTATCCTTGTTGAGTTGGTTGTGTGGATGACCACATACCTTTATTTTTTTTATTCAAAGCAGAAATGAGTTAGATATGGCCTGGAAAGTGTAAAAAAAAATGCACACAGCCCAAGCATCTCAGATACCTCGTATCAATTCAAAGAATTCCCTCCTGTCCCTGTCTATTATCCACCTGTCACTGTTCTACTTTGTTTTTCTGCCTCTCTCAAAGTGTTGCGCCAGATTCTTATGGGAGTAAGGCTGCTGTGTTTTATGGCTTCAACCCGTCAAACCTTTCAAAAAGTTTGTCAGTGATGGAAAATTGTCAGTTAATGTAACTTTTGCAGACACTGAAAAATAAGATGTAAATGTTTATATAGTCTTGTTTAACTTTGATTTAGTTGCAATAGATAGGCTTTAATTTGTTATAATAAATCACCTCTCCCCTCCTGAGTCCTTATAAATAAAATGAAAATTATCGGGCTTGCTCCGTCCTCGATCCTGCAAATTAAGTGACTTGGTCGAGCTGGAATTTTTTCAGGCCCGAGCTTACCTCTTACGGGTGTCAAACATGCAGCATGCAGGCAGGATCAGCCCCGCCAAGGTTTTTAATCTGGCCTGTCTTGCCGAGAGAAACGAAAGAGAAAAATCAGCTGTACTTTTAAATATGTCTACTTGATGCCACCAAAGCCAGGCGACACTCTCAAAGTAACTTGACCTGTTTTTCTTAGGCTGCGTCCCATTCTTCTCACTTTCACTCGCTATTTGCCTTAGTCACTCGGTTTTGCGCGTTCACGTGAAAATGGGATGTGTCCCAATACTCTCAAGACCGAGGGAGAAGTGCCCTCAACCATGACATAACCACTTCAGATCGAGGGAGGTCGGTACCCCACTTGGAGCGAGGTGACTACCCAGAAGGCTTTGCGAATTCTCAATATCAACAAACATGGCTGGAAAGGAACCGCACAAATCTAAGTAGTTTTCCACAACTACGCAGGTATTTGCAACGAAATCTATTGAGATATCTTAGTTAGACTTCAATGCAATAGAAAATCGTATTTTCGCATTAAAACATTAACATTGCAAAATCGCTACTTTAATCTCCACAAAGTTACCGAGGGAGCCGCAAACAACTCTTCATACTCCAAACCGTAGAGTTGGATAACTGCAGAAAATTACGGTTCAGCCTATCCCTGTTTTTATCTTAAACGAGTCGTGCTTTTACATCTACATGGCCAGTCGCTAAAGCAGAATAGTCACAATAACGCCCTGGATATATGCGCTTGTTTACTGCACACAATTCCGGGTGTCGTGTTTTATTTACAATATGATTCTTTCATGTGAGATCAGAATGCATTAGTTTTCATCATCATTCATGAGTAATGTCTCCGAATTTCACGTGGAAATACAGATGAAACTAATAACTATCACTTAGTCCACTGCTTTCTCTGTAAACACATATTAAATAAACTAATTACCTTCTGAAAATGTTTTCCAAATTTGGAGACAATTCTAAAGCACATGTGATGCTGGCCAATAGAAGGCTCTTCCAGCCATAAGAATAACATGTCAGGTTTGTGTATCTATTCACTATGAAATAATTATCCAGAACACATCCTATAATTTCCTGTCTCACATCAACTTGTTCAGCATCCTATACACAGTTGTTTTTGTACAATACACCAGCATTAAGTAATTCTTGTTTTTTTCCACCCAACCTAAAGGCCACTGTAGAACGTCCCGTGGAAGAGCTGGCCACCATCACAGCTACCACACCATCCACGCCACCGGGCACGTCGTCGGCATCTTCCAATCCGGCGCCAAACCCCAAATCACCCAGAAAAAAAGGAAGCACGATACACTCCTTGACTTTTTGAAAGAGGAGTCTGCCAGAGTGAAGAAAAGGCACGAGGAAACAGGCCAAAACTGAGCGGTTCCTGATCCTTTTTGGGAAGCTCGTGGACTAATTGCCGGAACAGTGACATCTCTGCAATGTTTCCCTTTGTTTTATAAAAGGAAAATATTTTATTTTATTAAGAATTCAATGAAGTTTCAGTTTGTGTTTTCCAGTTTTATGGAAGTATTGGTATATTTTTGTTACATTTTGTGACACATTATTTATTTACTATTATATATTTCGGCCTAATGTGTGTTTGTTTTTCTGAAAGTAAACTATTATTTAACCCAGAGTGATTTGTTGTTGTTTTCTGTCCAACAGTCACATAGTTCACACACAGTATCTCACATCATTATGAAATAAACCACCAAGGTGTTACTCAAAATAAAGACGTTTATTAAATAGTAATGCAGAAAAGCACAGGATGCAAATGTGGGTCTGACTTCCAGAGCCTGAAACGTGGCTTTTGGGCAATTTATTCCATATTAACTGTGGACAATTCTGTGTACGGTGGACCTGGGAACACTGAAGATCCGTGACGCCACACTGTCGGACAGACCGTGGGCCAGCCAGTACATGTAGATCAGCACCTCCAGCCATGGTCCTGTTCCCTCTTCAGCAGCTCCTGCAGGGCCCACATGACCTTCTTGCTCAACCTTAAGTCCTGAATGAGTTCTTACTCCGCATAGAACCATAAGCACAGGATGGGAACATTCCTGTCCAACCTGCCCATGCTTATGGGATGGCCACTCTGGAACACAACAGATAAGATAAACAATTTGGACATAAATGTGGGCATAGAAAAGAAAAAGACAGCTTTTACTGTGAGGTATGAGTCATGAAAAAATGTAGAAATTATCTTGTTTTATATCCAATGACAACTCTTAAATTAAATTAATTATGAACTAACGTGTTTGGACCCTACAGGGAAGTTTGGTGACGATCATTTCAGCTTAAGGGTCAGGTGGACTGTTCTTGTGTTTGTTTACTTTTTATCGTGTCACACATTAAAGACCCCTACTATATGTCATAAAATGGCATTAAGATACTAATAAGTAGGTTGTCATTTATGTCCACACAAACATAGGGTATTATGTGAACGTGCGTTGTACGTTAACCCTTACTGTATTTGACCGAACGGGTCATTTTTTTTAATAAGTGGACGTACCTTGTATAGATGAATCAGTTCTACATAGCGCCGAAGCGGTCTTCAATATTGCGCATTTCTCCTCCGTGGATTGGAGCCACGGAAAAGGTGATGAGCTTCCAGGCAATCGGTAATAACACAGCTGTAGCGGGCATTTTTAAAGTTGCACGGACCCTCCAACTGCCACACCACAGGTTGAGACTCAAGTTGTTTACATGTTGACATAGGCCAATACGTGACTGAGGTCTACAGCCAATTCGTATTACGGCCATCTACTGGACTGGGGTGGAACCTTGCAAGTCCCGTCCAATTTCTTAGGGGACAATATTCACTTTGCACTCCACTCACCGAGGGGACTTCCCTATGGAGGGACCTCACTGGAGGGTTCTCAGGGCCAAGTGAGAGGAATGGGATTGGGCCTTAATCTTTCTTTGTCTCTCTCTATCTCTGTTTACATTCTCTCTTTCATTCTTTTTTTCTCTCCGTCTTTATTTTTCCCTCCTCACTCTCTTTTTCATTTTCTCTCATGTTCTTTCAATCTCCCTTTCTCTTTCTTTCTCACCCTCTCTTTCTTTGTCTCATTCTCCCCTTTTTTCATTTGTCTCTATCTCTTACTTTATTTCTTCTCCTATTTCTTTCTTATGCTCTTTATCTTTCCATATCTCTCTTTTCTCATTTTTTTCTTCCCTTTTTATCTCTATTGTGCTCTCTTTTTATCTCACTTTTTCTTTTTTGTTCCCCTCTTTCCTTCTTTATTTCTCTTTAATCTATTAGTCTGGCCCTCTGTGAGATTTTTTTCTAGCATGTGGCCCGCAGCTAAAATCAGTTTGAAACCACGCTCTTAAATAAAATTCATTGATTTTATACAACGTTTGAACACCAACAAACTATTCTGTATCATTAACCCCACTAAGCAAGTCTGCCTGCTTCCCTTTTCAGGTCCTGATGGAAGACAGGCAAACAAATCGTCTGAGCGAGTCCCTCAACATCTTTGAGACCATCGTTAACAACCGAGTGTTTGTCAACGTTTCCATCATCTTGTTCTTGAACAAGACGGACCTGCTGGAGAAAAAAGTGAAGCAGGTGTCCATCAAAGACTATTTTGGCGAGTTCACAGGCGACCCGAAAAAACTGGTTGACGTCCAGGCCTTTTTGGTGGAGTGCTTTCGCAAAAAACGGCGGGAGCAGCAACAGAAGCCTTTTTACCATCATTTCACCACCGCCATCAACACTGAGAATATCCGCCTGGTCTTCCGTGATGTCAAGGATACCATCCTTCATGACAACCTAAAGCAACTAATGTTGCAGTGAGAGGACAGGAGTATGTGGAGGTGGATATGTGTACCATGGACCAGAGGAAGACCGATGGTGAGTCATACGGGGACCGTTTTCCCGTCACCCTGTCCATCAAATGGTGAACTGGTGTCGTTCTACCTTCACCTATCATCTTTTTTGACCTGCTCTCCAAAAACGACTGACTCAAAACCACCACTACAATCAACATTCCCTATTTGTATTCCTCTTTGCCCTACTCAGCATTTTCTCTACAAGCATTGGCCAAGATGTAGCATTTGAACTAGAGATCGACCAATATGGGATTTTCAGAGCCGATACCGCACTGATTACTAATATTAGGAGGAGCCCGATAATCGATATTTCGAGCCGATATTCATTTGCTGTAGGAGCTTGAAAATTGGCGTCAGAAATTTTTAATAATGCAAAAAGAATCATAGAATATTTGTCATAAATTCAAATAAAACTTTATAGCTCTCAATCCTTTACAATAAATAAATTAGAATTACAACACAACAAACATGACTAATCTGTCACTTAAACCGAAAACAAATTAGGCTTAGCAGCAATTTGTATGATTATAATTTCCTTTGTATTGTCATTCTTTGTAACAATGTACACAGAACGAAATGTCGATACACCTGACCCGTTGTAGCGAGCCGATGCAGCCGCAGCCAACAGAGGGCGCCGCCATTAAGGTACATAAAATGTTTTTTAAATAGCTCCGTGAAACTTTTTACAATACCTTAAATAAATAAAGTACAATGCAACCAACATGTCTGAAATGCACTTAAAACAAAAAGGTAAATAGAATTTCAACGGAGCTATCAAATTAAAAGTATGGGCACTCTTTTTTTAAGAGCCAGAATGACGGACTAATGTTATGATAAAAGCTCATCACTTCCACTTTAACTTGCATGGTTTTTATGCTTTCAATCACAATTAAACAGGCTTGTTATTATAATAGCTGATTTATCAGTCTCCACCTAAACCTCTGCGGAAGGGGGTCGGACCCCCCAGCTCTCCTCTTTAAAACCACATTTTTGCATGATGCCTTTTTATCTGCTTGCCGATGCTTCATTACATCATTGAAATTTTCGGCATCTGCGCTAGCACATAAACACACGTCATCTGTAGTATGATTTTTAATCATTCACTTGATTTTCTTAACATCACAAAAATCGTTATGTACCTCTCGTTTCTTCTCAAATAATATTTGATTGTGTTTACCGTAAATTCCGGACTATAGAGCGCACCTGATTATAAGCCGCACCCACCACTTTTTAAGTGATTTTCCACTTTTGTTCTTACACAAGCCGCACCTGTGTGTAAGCCGCGTGCGCCCGCATTGAAACTTACGACACAACCACAATTTAAACCCAGACTAGGGTTTGAGCTCCACAATTGTGATTTTGCAGAGATTAATTGTTCTATGTTTTATATCAATTGTCCATTATTCGTCAGATCATAATACACTACAAAGCCAATAGGCTGTGACACTTGCTCTCAGCCAAGAGGCTGAGTTAAGGTCTCGGCCTCCTAGCCTCCTACCGACCCATTCTTAGAGTCATTAATGCACTATCCTAGAACTACAGTTGGCATCACAAACACAAAGGTTGTGTTTAATCAAAATTTTGTGTGATGGCGGACGTCTGATGAAACGGCCAACAACCACTTTTCAAACTGTCTAGCACTGGTTTCTTTTTCCCTGAATCACATTTTCTCAGCGCACGTCGGTAAACCACTTAAAACTGATTCGAAGTCAACTGTCTCCTCCACATTCACAAAATGTTTCTTTGTTTTAGACATTTTGAAAAAAATTCTGCACAGCCTTTCCTTTCACCTGATGTTAAGATCCATCTACTTACAGTATATGCACAAAAAATCTGGAGAAATTCGAATTTCATGTAAAAGTGTAAGGACAGAGTCCTGATTTTTAAATTGGGTCTAAAGTACATGATACATGAGGAAAAACTTGATCCCTTAATGCACAGGTGTCAAATCCAGCCCGCCAACAGAATAAATACAGCCTGCGAGAAGATGCTGAGAGAGGGGGGGGAAATGAACTGCAATTTCAAACACCGTAAATTCCAGACTATAGAGCGCTTCTGATTATAAGCCGCATCCACCATTTTTTAGGTGAACTACTACTTTTGTTCTTGCACAAGCCGCACCCATGTATAAGCCGCGTGCACCCGCATTGAAATTTGTGACACAATCACAATTTAATCTCAGACTAGGGTTTGAGCTCCACGATTGTGATTTTGCAGAGATTAATTGTTCTATGTTTTATATCAATTGTCCATTATTCGTCAGATCATAATACACTACAAAGCCAATAGGCTGTGACACTTGCTTTCAGCCAAGAGGCTGAGTCAAGGTCTCGGCCTCCTACCGACATATTCTTAGAGTCATTAATGCACTATCCTACAACTACAGTCTTCCCTTGTGATTAACGGCAGCTGGCATTAGATTGTATGGAAGTCTCATTGCTCCCTCATTCAATGCTGAACATTTTGCATGGCAAAGTACTCAATTAAGGAATTTGGCTTATTTTCCATGAGCCACAAAATACATTCATTAATAACTTGGATGCAAAATCTAGTAAAACCTGTGGAAAACATTGTCTGAAATCAGGAACAGTTGAAATAAAATATCACAAACCATTCCATAAAAAATGTTAACGACTTGAAAGTTTCTCTTTGGCACTCACTGAATTATGTAAGGTTTTGAGTTTTTTTCCCTGCCCGCATGTCTCTTTCAGTTCAGGAGTGGTGTAATTGTGGCCTGTGAAGTCCTTTGAGACATTTTGTGATTAAGGAAAAGAGAAAAAAAGACATAGAAAAAAGTTTTTTTTGAGGGGGGGGGGTTCCTGTAGCAACAAGATGGACAACAATGAGGTCAGCTCCGTCCAAGTGAGGCTAAAATTAAGTAAAACAAATGCAATTTCTGTGAATATATTTTTTTTCAAACGTTTATTTCTTAATGTATTTTTGCTTATTTTTTCAGTAAATCAGTCCAGTGCAGCCTAGGTTCTCGACCATAATCCGTTCCAGAACCCTGTTCGAAAACCGATTTGTTCGATCACCGAAATCATTTTTCCCATTAAAAATAATGTAAATCGTTTTAATCCGTTCCAACACCCTGAATGTTTACCTTGAATGTTTAACGTAAACTAAAGCTAACCCAGGCTAATTGTACGTTCGCTTTATCGTAATCTTCCTGACGAAAGATTACGCTAACATGAACTTGTAAAAATAAAAAAATCAGGTCGTTTACAACTCATTTAGCACCCTTGTCTCCACAACAAGTGGGGAGCGGTTCATTGGAAAGGGGCCTCCGTTCCAACACCCTGAATGTTGGGCTCCGTTTCAACGCCCTGAATGTTTAACGTAAACAAAGCTAACCCAGGCTAATCGTACGTTCGCGTTATTGTAATCTTCCGTACGAAAGATTACGCTAACACGAACGTGTAAAAATTAAAAAAAAGGATAAAGAAAAGAATTATGAATAGGATTTCTTACCTTTGTGGTGGTCAGCAGACGGCGCAGGTGGACGGTGGGGTATTGTCTGGCAAGATCAGCACACCTTCATATTTTGCTATTATTTCTTTCTTAAATGCAATAATTGTACGCACTACTTTTCTTTTTTCACCTGTAGCAACTTTGCTGCTTGCACTGACTTTCTTCGGAGGCATAAGTAGGGGCTAAAACACTTCGCACACCTATACTAAAAGCGAAAGCAAAATGAAGCACGTCCGCACGCGATAACAGTTTGTCACGAAAAGAGCAATCTACACCTGTATGCCGCTCAGCATCGCAGCCTAGCATACGCACTCACGCATTACCGGCGTTCGAACTACGATTTTTTGACCAAACAGCGAAGCAAGAATTTCTCAAAATTTTTGATCGGACTCCGATTTGTTCGAACTGAGAGGTGTTCGAAAACCAAGGTTCTACTGAATTTGTTTTTTTAATGAATTTAATGAAACACCTACAGTAATACACATTGTCCCTTTAGACTTTCATATTAAGGCTGGGGCCTCATTCCATCCCCCGGAGGCAAATCATGGGAATACAGTATAAAATGCAGTTTAGAAATTTTGATTCAATTTATTAAGGCATCCAAAAATAAAAAGTTATGGAACAGATAAAAATGAATTGTGAAAATGAATTGCCATCTGAACCATTTTAATCAGCGCTATTTTTGAGCCACCTTCTGCAGCGATAGATAGATATTTTATTCATCCCCTTAGGGAAATTCACACTTCCAGCAGTATCCTTGTGTTGAAAATAAAACAATAATAAAGTAAAAGGAATATAATAAATAAATTATCTAATAATATAATACATATGTAACGTGTTGATATAGGGTATTTAGATAGTGCTACATAAAATACACACTGTAATACAAATATGCAATGAGGGTGTGTGGTTTAATGTGGGCATTTACTCCCCTGGGTGGAGTTAAAGAGCCTCATGGCATGAGGAAGAAATGATCTCCTCAGTCTGTCCGTAGAACAAGACTGTGACAGCAGTCTGTTGCTGAAGCTGCTCTTCGGTTTGGAGATGATGCTGTGTCGTGGATGTGATGAATTATCCATGATTGACCGCAGCTTTTTCAGTGCCCGTCTCTCACCTACTGTTGTCAGGCTGTCCAGCTCTGTACCCACAACAGAGCTCGCTTTCCTCACCAGTTTATTAAGACGAGAGGCATCCTTCTTCTTGGCGCTGACTCCCCAACACGCTGCCGCATAGAAAAGGGCGCTTGCCACAACAGTCTCATAGAACATCTGCAGGAGCGTTTTGCAGATGTTGAAGGACGCCAGCCTTCTGAGATAGTACAGTCAGCCTTGCCCTTTCCTACACAGAGCTTCTGTGTTGGCATTCCGATCCAGTTTATTGTCCAGCTGCACAATCAGGTATTTGTAGGTCTGGACAAATTCTACACATCCTTCATGGATAGTTACAGGAACAACATTGTCCATACATACGATTAAGATAATTGGTAATGAATCTTTCACAACGCTGTGGAGGAATTTTGGCCCACTCTTGACTAAATCGTTTAAATCTGCCATATTGGAGGGTTCTATAGCATTAACTGCCTGTTTAAGGTCACACCACAGCATCTTAATGAATTTTAATTTGGACTTTGACATGGCCACTCCAGAACCTTTGTTTTATTTTTAAACCGTTCAGCAGTGTACTCGCTGGTATGTCTTCGATCGCTGTCCTGCTGCATCATCCAAGAGCTCTTGAGCTTGAGGGCACGTATTGATGGCTGGACTATCTCCTTCAGGATCTTCTGGTAAAGACCAAAATTCATGATTCCGTCAACCACAGTAAGATGTCCTGTTCCTGAGGCAGCAAAGCAGCCCCAGACGATCACACTGCCACCACTATGCTTTGCTGTTAGCGTCATGTCCTTTTTGTCAAACGCTGTGCCATTTTTACACCACATGTAACTGGCTGCACAACTTCCAAAAAGTTACATTTTTGACTCCTCAGCCACAGAATGTTTTTTTAAAAGTCTTGAGGATAATCAAGATGCTGTTTGGCAAATATGAGACGTTGTATTCTTTTGTGACAGAAGCGGTTTTGCCTGGAAACTTTCCCTTAGATGTCATTTTTGGCCAGTGTCCTTCTTATAGAAGAGTCATGAACAGTGACCTTAATTGAGACCAGACCAGCAAGGCCTGCAGTTCCTTGGATGGTTTCAAGCTTCTTTTGTAACCTCATGGATGAGCTCTCGTCGCACTTTTGGGGTTATCTTAGTCGGTTGACCGCTCCTGGGAAGATTTGCCACTGTTCCCAGTTTTCTCCATTTGTGGAGGATGGCTTTGACAGTGGTTCGCTGTAGACGTACAACCTTGGAAATGCCTTTGTGAACTTTTCCGAACTGATATATTTTTTTTTCTAATTCCTTCTGGATATTATTTGGATCGTGGCATGTTAATTGTATTTTTGAGGTTGCATAGCCCACTTCACTTTGTCTAACAGATTTAACTATTTATTTTTTTGATTCAACACAGGTGGTGGCAATCAATTTTGGCTGTGGCTAGTGGGAATTGAACCCAGCTTTCTTAAAACTGTGGTCCCTGTAACTTTGTATTTCAGCAAGGGGAGAATTACTTTTTTACATGGGGCCAGATAGGTTTAGATTTTTTTGTGTGCCTCGAAAATCAAAATCAACATTTCACTGCATTTTCTATTGCCTGGGTTGTCTCTGTGTGATATTAAAACTGTTTTAGTGATTTAAAATCTTTGTGAGTGATAAATATGCAAAAAACACAGAATTCAGGATGGAAGCAAATACTTTTTCACATATATGACGGCCATTTGTCCACTAGATGTCGCTGTAATGTAGTCATGTAGTGATACCAAAAATGAGTCGAAGTAAGACTACAAATGACAGGGACTGAAAGTGAGCAAAAAGCAGATTTTTTTCTATAAATTTTTCCTTAGCCTTTCACAAAGAATAACAAAAAAAATGTGTTTTTTTTTTAAAGGAATAAAAAATTGGGAAGAAGTAAGAAAAGCAGGCATAAAAGAAAGGAATTACAAAGAAAAGAGACTATAATTAATCTTTTTTTCTTAAATTTTACTTTGTGTTTTATAATTCTTATTATTATTTTTACCCTTCATCTTTTTTTGTCCTTTTTGATTTTTTGTATATTCTGTTTTTTCCTAATTTCTCTTTCTTTCAAAAGTAAAAGGTGCGCTTTGGTGACTGTAACTCTCCGTGTTTTGTCTTCTTCCGTTGGTCTTTTAACACTCGTTTTTTTCTTGGCACACGGAAGACCGACTTCCAGTGGGCAACCAAATACTGTCCCTTTAACTTTCATATTAAGGCAGGGGCCACAAACTATCATCTTGGGGCCCCCGGGTTTGAGACTCCTGGCATACATGATTTGTGGCAAATGTTTGGGGTCTTCTGACTAACGTTACAATGTGCCATCCTTAATTTAGTCTGTAATGGCTTTTAGCAAGAACCATATACCGGTAGGCTTTTTTCAATTCCTGTCATTAACGGTTAAAGATGGCCCAGAATGGTTCTTCAAAGAAATGTAAACTGTCTTTAATACTCACATTTAGTGCCTCTTTTCCTATTTCTCTTAAGTCTCTCCATTGTTCACTTATCCCTTAACCACCTTGGCAATACGTTCTCCACTTCCTGTGGTGTGTCTTGGGGAATTACAGTCTAGCGGAGACGATGCCTCTCCAGGCTTTGTTCGTAAGTTGTTTCAGTGGTAAATTTTGTATGTCCAAGGTTTATACAAGTATTTTTAAGGTTTGTATAAGTAACCTGTATTGTTTTGTGCTAAATCAAAATTTCATAAAATAATATACTCTATAAAGATAAATAAAGTTGAGTTTAACTTACTTTTGGAAGATGCACTTCCTCCTCCGTGGTAAAAAGTGGCGGCGGAAAAAAAAAGCTTTTTCTCAACCGCATCAAACTTTCTTATTCCACTTTCATTTTAATAGACACGGCTAGCCTCTTTTTTACACTTTACACCAATAATATTGAATGGATGCACGAGATAAACAATAAAAATGTCAAAGTTCTTAGCGAGCTGGAGATAGTATAGACATAGACAGCATAGAATGTTTACACATGAACTAGGAAGAGGAAGCAGATTTTTTTCTTCGGGGTGGATGTTGGGTAAACTCTCACAGCGCCACAAGCCGGTAGCGGCAGAAAGAAGCACTACGTTACTGTCCTGTACTCTGAAAAAGGTGCACCCAATACAAAAACTTACAGCAATAATGTCCTGATATTTTTCGAAATATATCTACCATTTTACGTAAGTCGAATGCTCATAAGTAGGGGAGCATTTCTATCAGCCTTCCTATGCAGAGTTTGCATGTTATCCCCGTGCTTGCGTGAGTTTCTTCTGAGCACTCCGGTGTCCTCCCACATTCCAAATACATGCATGTCAGGTTAATTGGCCGGTCTAGGTGTGAATGAGGGAGGGAGTTGTCTTTGTGTGCCCTGCGACTGGCTGGCAACCAGTTCTGGGTGTCCCCTGCCCACTTCCCGAGGACCGCTGGGATAGGCTCGAGCACCCCGCGACCATACTGAGGATTAGCATTGCAGATAATGGATGGGGTTTCTAACCTGGTGCCCACTGGCTCCCGGGTGACCCCTACATACCTGTCAACCTCCACGGTTCCATGCCCGTACAAACTCATATTTTCCCTTACAAAATACAAAGTAATCTTACACCATTTTTTTTTTTTTTTTCGGAATGATGCATGATTGGAAATCCCCAGGCGGCAGACGCATGCGCACAGTAGCATCAAACCGCTCGCTTTGTTTGCGACGAAAAAAAACATACCGAGATAGAGGCTATTGTGGCGAACTCGTTAGACTTGATTGATTTACCGTTTCGTGATAGTCGGTGTTTACCGGTTGGTACCCATAATTGACAAATTTTCGTTTTTCCGTACAGATTTTCTTGTACGTCGTACACGTCTTGAAATGCATAATAAACGTACTTTCTACGGCAAAAAACGTACAGGTTGACAGGTATGCCCCTAAGACAGCTGATATATAGTTCAGCAGAGCTGGGCCCTTCGGATTTCTGGTAAGATTAGTTTTTTTGTGGTTGAGTCAATTTAACCCTACTTTCTACTTAATCCCTTTCTTTCTCTTTTTTTCTTACGCTACCTTTCTTTTCTCTTGCTCTCCCTTTCTTTTTCTATTTCTCTTTCTCGCTGTCTGTCTTTCCCTCTCTTACTTGCCCTTTTTCTTTTTCTTTCTCCCTTTCTTTTTGTCTTTCTATTTCTCTCCCTCCCGCTCTCGTTTTTTCTTTCTTTCTGGGTTTTTTTCCTCCCTCTCCCTTTCTTACTTTTTCTCACTTTTGTTTTTACTCTTTTCCCTTTTCTCTTTCTCACACTGTTTTTCTCTTAAATAAAACCAATATGTTTTTTTCTAAGTTGTCTTTTCTACCGAGGCCCTTAGTAGTCCTACGTCTGTTTCAATCCAACCCTCAAATAATAGTTTGTGGCTATAAACCATTTACTGCAGCTTTTGCTGTGACAGGTATAAAAGGAATAAGCCTCATTCTTTCTATCTACCCTCGTCATAGCCCTTAAGAGGGGTGACCGACAGCAAGACAAACGCATTCTACTGACCTAAAATCCTTTTTATTTGTGCACAAATCCATCCTCTTTTTTTTCCTCAAGATGATTTCATTTTTGGTAAATGTAGTTTTCCCAAAAAGTTTTGTGCCGTGTAGTTATCCAAGTCATTTTCTGAGTCCTTGTATAAATCTTTATAATAATCTGCAAATGCTTCTGCAATACTTAGAGATAGGATGTTTTATTTGTGATATAATTCTATCTGTTTAGGCCTTTTTAAGTTGGAAGGCTAGCAATCGACTGGCTCTATTGCCCATTTCATAATATCTCTGGTTCACAAAACGCAGAGCCCCTTCTGCTTTGTCAAAAGTTCATTTAATTTGCTTCTGGTTGTTTTTAATACCTGTAATCTGGATTCATTTGTTTTTTTTATGTTCTTCTCCTTAATCTTATCCTCCAATTCCTTCTGGTTCTTTAATCGGGTTTGTTTCAGTCGGGAAGATATTTCACTTATTTCCCCCCTTATTACAGCTTTCCCTCCCTCCCATAATATTGATGGAGAAACCTCACCGTTGTCATTGATTTGAAATTATTCCTTTATACCCTGTTTTATTTCCTGTACTACGTTTTTATCTGAGAGGAGAGATACATTCATCCTCCAATACCTAAAATGTGTTTCATTGTCTAAACTTAATTTCAAAGTAATTAGAGCATGGTCACTCATAGTAATATTCTCTATACCACACTCCACTTCTGTATGCATGTTGTCTTGAAATGTAAAAGAAATCAATTCTTGAACAGCTGCCATGAGGGTTTGAATAGAAAGTAAAGTCTTTAGTTTGGGGATTCTTCTCTCTCCACGGATCTATCAATCCCAATTCTTTAGTTATGTTATTCAACATCCTCGACCTCTTTGTATTTGTTCCATGTACTGATGGATATTTGTCCACTTTGCCATTTTGTACAGTGTTAAAGTCACATCCTATAAGTAACATTCCCTTCGCACAGTTGGTTATTACTTTGGCTAATACTTGAAAAAAATGTCCCCTTTTCCTCAACTGGTGCATAAACATTCATTATTGATATTTCCCTACCGGCCATTGACCCTATAATCATTATCACCGCAGCTTGTCCTTCACTTCTTTTTCGACTTTAAACGCCACCCCTTTTCCAAGTTAAATTGCTACTCCCCTTTTTTTACCATAAGAGGCGTAAAACACCTGGTTCACCCATTCTCTTTTTAGCTTCTTATGTTCAATCTCTGTCAAATGTGTCTCTTGTAATAAGGCTATTGAGCTTTGCAGTGTCTTGAGTTGATTCAATATCTTCTTTCTCTTGATGGGGTGGTTTAGCCCATGTACATTATATGAAACAATAGATTGCTCATGATTTGTATTGAGTCCCACTGATTTTTGAAGCATACAAAAACAATATATTAACTACTAACACCTCCATTGACAAAACAAACCAACTAACTAGCAAACTACTAACAAGCACACATAATACCGCACCAAAAAGAAAAAAAACACACCCAAAAAACAAAAACACATGTCTTCCAAGAGTCCAATCAGAGAGTTGTGGCTACCCTCCTGGAAATATGCACTCAGTGCGTGAACAACTGTTGTACAGTTGTCCATAGTTATAACTAAATATTTTAGTGTAGCTCTATACAAAAAAATATATATATATTGTTTTATTTTAAAGATAATAATTTTACTTACTTCTAACTTATTGAATACTTAAAAGAAAGGGCAGAAATGGTCCTTACTCCTTCACCCCAAATCAGAATTTAGCTTTGTTTTGCTCCATGAGAGCTTGTAAGTCACCTTCTGTGATGGGAGTGTTCCTTCGCCTTCCTCTCGTTCCGGTCACTGTGGTCCAAATGTTCTTTGACAACATCTTTTGAAATGTCTCTGTGTTGTCTTCTTCCACTTCGATCCCCATTTCTTTTAGCAATGTTGCTGCCTCCGTCAGTGTAGAAAATGTTTTTATTCCTGAGTCCAAAAACATCTTCAGCTGGGCGGGATATGGGGATTGTGCCTTTACGTTTTTTTCCTTTAACTTTTTGATGACGTCCCTTACTTGTTTCCCTTTTTTTTTTAAATTTCCGTGTAGTCTTGGTTGAAGTAAACGGTCTTGCCTTCGTACGTTGTCTTCTGTTTCCATGCTTCTTTCATCACGGATTCTTTTACTCTGTAGTCAGTGAAACGTACGATAAATGCCCGTGGCGGTGCTTTACCTTGAGACTTGTTCACCAGTGAGCGGTGTGCCCTCTCAATGCGCAAATCCATATGTCCCGTTGTCGGAATGTTTGACTTAAGGAAGTTTGTTATGAAGCCGATTGTGTCGTTCCTCTCTGCACCCTCCGGAATGCCATGTATTCAAATGTTGTTCCGTCGTGATCTTGACTCCAAGTCCTCACACTTTGTTGCTAGTTTGGCGTTTTGTTGGAGCAGGAAGGCTGTGAATTGTTCAAGTCGTGTCGTTTGCTCTTCTGCGTTAGCATGTAGCTCTTCCATGCCTTCCACCCTCCGCTCCAGCAACACAGTGCGCTCCAGAAGCTCTTCGATGTTTTTTTCAAGTCTTGCTATGGCAATCTTGTTCTCGCTGGCTGCTTCGGTATGTTCTTGCCTTAATTTACGGATTCCATGGAGGATGGCCGAGTGGCGTCCCTCGTCGACCGGTGACATTCCTTCTGCTCCCTTGATCTTTTTCTCCTTAGCGCCAGTTTTCCATGTTTTGTTGAATGTTTTTCTTTGGTATGAGTTACAAATTGTACCCTTTCTGTCTTTCTCCTAGTAAGTATTACATTAGTCTTTAGTGATTTTTGCCAGAGCTACTTCCCGTGCTGCCGTCTACCTCATAGCGCCACCGGAAGTCTCTTTACCCTCTTACCTTTTTCAGCCAAAGGATTGGGAAAGGGAGAAACATGGCTGGATTTTGCCATGTTTCCTGGCTGTGGAGACAAGGCATGGATTTCTTAGTCACCATTGTCCCCAAGGGGCACAGGCCGGGAGGCCACCTCTTTGTGCGCGTGTGAAGAGTGTGAAAGCTGTTTGCGTGGCTTTTTTAAAGTGGGATGAGGCCACAGTCACCAGGGGCAGGTCCTGGGACCAGTGAGTTCCTGTTAATGCTTTTCAAAATAAACATCTTGAATTGGTCGAATATAATTATTATAGTAATTCTAGTTGTTCATAATGGGCAAAAATACATTTAAACATGCAGTGAAACAATGCCTGGCATAAACAAGACACTCAGATGCAGATAAATAATCTTTTGATGACTAAAAAAAATCAGGGTTTTCAAATTTGTATTACAGTGCTTAAGAGTCCAGTCGCTTCCTGTAGGGGCGGTTCTGTGGGTGAGGTCAGCTAGGGCAATTATCCCTCACAGGTGCTGTAAATAGGTCATTTGGCACACGCTCTTTTTTGACAGCACTGACTGAAATGTGATTGATTTCCACATTCACGCTGGACTGGATGATGAGGTTTTTATTATTACAGTTTCTGCAAATGGATGAGTCACAACATTAGCTTTTTCTGCTGGGTCTGATCTCTTTGATGGTCAAATATGAAAATACACATCTGGAGGCAGTGCAACCAGGCAAAAAAGCAATGAAAGGAAGCTGACCCACAATTTGGAATTATTGAAATAATATTCATGGGCAAAATATACTTAATCTCACATAATTCCGATTTTTCTAGGTCAGCAGAGAAGGCCTTGCAGGTCCTGACGGCTCACCACCGCCTGCTGGTACCAGTTGTCTGAATAAATCCCCACTCATGTATCAATAAATTGATTGAGTGTGGTTCCAAGCTCTTTTATTGTTTGTAGTTAAATACATGTGAAAAAGCTTCTTGTTGAACCCTTCCACGTGATAATAATAATCATAAAATAATTAGAAAAAAGGAAAAATTATGTCTCAGTTGGTGGCTTGTCGTCTTCTGCGTAACCAAAACTTAACAGCTTTGACATGTTGACTGGAGAGGTTTTTTTGTTGGATACGCTGTAAGAAGAATAGAGTTATACTTAACAAAATGTTCACACGCTCAAATAGAATGTTGGTAGATACACTATGGGGGGAAATAGAAAAATCTCCATAATATCCCCATAATATTTACCAAAATGGAGTCTATGACTCAAACACAAATCACTTGGCCTTAGAGCAGTGGTGTCAAAGTCATTGAGGTGGGGGCTGCCAAAGCTGGGTCCGGGTGAGGTTGAGCCAAATGGGTTTTTCCGCAAAAAAAAAGGGACAGTGTTTTATATTTTTCCAATAGATGTTGCTGTAAAGTGTAGTGCAACCAAGAATGAGACCAAATGTGATTACAAACTAGGGAGACTGAAAGTGAGCAGCCTTTTTCTTCCCATTTTACCTTGTTGTTCTCAAAGAAAAACAAAAAGTAGGGATTTTTTTTAAGGAATAAAAATACGAAAGTAGAAATAATGAAGTGTTTTCCATTCATCTCTTTTCTGTTTTTTTTGTGTGTGTTTTTTTTATTAATTTTTCTTTTCTCATTTCTCCTCTTTTCCAAAGTATTAAGGTGCATTTTTGTCCATACATTGTCCATCCATCCATCCAAAATCTGCACTGCTTATCCTCGGTAGAGTCACGGGGGTGGTGGAGCCCATTCCAGCTATCTTCAGGCGGTAGTCAGGGGACACCCTGAACTGGTTGCCAGCCAGTCATAGGGCACACAGAGACAGGCAAACTAACTCGCTCATTAACACCTAGGGACAAACGTGACATACATGATTTTGGGAATGTGGGAGGAAACCGGAGTGCCCGGCGGAAACTCCACACGGGCAGGCTGCTGTAGCTGGACTTGAACCCAGAACCTCTCCGCGCCAGCCACCCAGCTTCCGTGCTGCCCGTACATTGTATTCTTCCGTAATGCTTTTAGCACGTGTTTCCGATAGCATGACAGAATACAGCGACATCTAGTGGGAAAATAATACACCCTGTCCCTTTTAACTTTCATATTAAAGCGGAGGGCTCAAATTATTATCCTGGGGTCTTCGATTGGCCCCAATGCCACGATTTAGGGTCTTAGAGGTAAGATCGGGCTTAAAAATTAGAGCCCAACCCCAGCATGCGTTAAAGAACGAATCAGCCCAAACTCTACAAATTAACTTGATTTGAGGGACAGAGCCCGTAGAAAACTAAAATTTTCATATTTTATTGGTGAGGACTCTGGGTTATTCGATGAGTGCATTCTCCGACGTGCATGCTGCCTGCGCAGATCCTCCACAAGGAAAAATAAACCAACAATAACTCATGTGTAGATAACCCGAACGTAATTATTCTCATTTTATGTGCTAGGGTTTGGGCCTAAGATCTTAAAAAACTTGATATGTATACGTAGGAGCCGTCAATTCACTGTTACAATAAAACAGCGCCCTCTCGCGAGCAACAAAATAAATATATATAACAAAAAAATCTTACGTCCTCCTGAATTTGCCCCCACCATCATCGTGATTGACTGTCAGCCATTGCACCAATGCTTTATCAGGAACTGTCTTGCTCTGTTGAGAAATAACTCTCAATGAGTTATCTTGTATACATATACAGATACTAGTATGAAAATACTTGTACAGAAATTTCACAAAAATACCACTACCTAACACCATAATACAAAAATATTGCAACAAAAGAAATACTACAAAATACAACTACAAAAATACTAGTGATATCCTACAAAAATTAAACGATGCAAATACTACATAAATAGTACTGGAGAAAAAATTCCACAAAATAAAATTAAGGTCATACTATAAAAATACTTAGCAATACTACAAAAATATTGCTACATAAATATTACAATAGAAATACTACAAAATACAACTACTGTAAAACTACAATAATACTACAGCTATACTACAAAAAATATACTATAGAAATAAGAGAGAAATATTACGATAGAAATACAACATTCTACAAAAAAATACAACTACTGAAATACTACACAAAATAGTACAAATATAAAACTACAGTAAACTTAGTGATACTACAACATTTTTGATTACATGGAATACTACTCAAGTACTACAAAAGTGCAACACATGTCAAAGACAAGTGAACGCATTAACAGTGTATGCAATAATGTTTACCTTCTCCTTACGAGGACTGCCATCATCTCTCTCCCAGGCAGACATATTGTCTGTCCAAAAAGGAGGTAGTGCCCTCTGTGAAGGCGCATTTCGGCTTTTCTGCTCTTTTGTGCAGATGACACTGACGGTAAAACAGAAGAAAATACCATTGAAAGCTCTTTTTTAAAGCCCTGGAATGGGCCATCACTGGTGACTGACAGGACACACCTGAGTTTTCCGAAAGCTTCTATCGGAGCGACCAACAGCTCATCTGCAGACTCAAATGAGCTGTTCTTCGGTGCACGTGTGTCATCATATGACAAAAGTCCTGCAAAAGTAAAGGATGTGTAGGCCTATTATTAGCAAAATCCTTAAAAAAGTTTTCATTTTATGTTGTTTTTCAAGCGCAGAGAATGCTTAAATCCATATTTTATATATATATGTATGTATGTATGTATGTATGTATGTATGTATGTATGTATGTATGTATGTATGTATGTATGTATGTATGTATGTATGTGTGTGTGTGTGTGTGTGTGTGTGTGTGTGTGTGTGTGTGTGTATACATACACGTATTTTTCATTATTTTAAGTTTTAATTTTCCCTTTATTTAGATTTTTTTAAATGTATATTTAGTTTCTCATATTTATTGTTCATTAGCGTGTATTCATTTTTTTTTACTTTAATTTTTACTTTACAAAGTTCTTAAAAACCACTAACACGGAAATTATACAAGTTAAAATGGGCCAAAAGCCTCTATTAATATATCTTTTTTTTTTATAGCGTACACAAATTGAGAAAGATGTCACAATCAAACAAAAATTGTCAGTACCCTTGTGTCCCCCTTGTTTTGCAAGCTTGACGTAGTCGGAATCGGTGTCAAGAACTCCAATCCTCTTTCCAATTTTCACCTCGTTACAGACTCCACTGATGACTGGAGACAATCCAGGGATTTGGGAGATCTGGTAGCCTTTTTTAGCACCTGGGATGTTCAAACACAGTTTAAGTGAAAACGTAATTGCCAGAGTGGATCTCTTAAAATTATTTTGTGTTCTTATTTGACCTCTAGATGGCACTGTATTGTCCAGTGCAGGGGTGTCAAACTCATTTTAACTTGGGGGGACATATGGGATAAAACTCTCACGGGGGCCGAACTGTTAAATAAAAGAGAAAGAGAGAGAACAGGGAGACAAAACAATGGAGAGGGGACTAGAGGACAGAGCAAGAGAGAGTGAAAAGAATGAAAGAAATAAAGAGAATTAGAGAGAACAAAGGTGGAACAACAGAACAATTGAGAAAAGGAGAACGAGAGACCGAGATAGATGGATGGACAGAAAAAAAGTGATATGGAGAAGGGAATGACAGTTTAAGCCCCCCATTAATACCAAAGCTAAAAGTAAAAAGAAAAAATAATTTGCTTGAAGAATATATTGATTAAAAAAATAGGTAAAATTTGTAAACGACCATATAAATGTGCATTTTTAAAATACTATTTTATCCTATTCCCTTTTTTCTTTCTTTTTTTCTCTTTTTCTCCTGTCATTTCTTCTTTTTTCTTGCTCCTTTTTGTCTATTTTTTCATCTACTCTTTTTTTCACAGGTTTTCATTTAACTTTCCTTTTCCCTTGCTTCATTTCTTTTTTCTTTTCCATCATTTTTTTCGCTCTGTTGCTTTCATCTTTTTCCTTTTTTCCCTTTCTTTAATTTGATTTTTAATATGTATTCCTTATCTTTTTTAAGATGTGTTTCCTTCCCTTTCTTTCCAAAAGGCTCGGGAAAAAAAAAGAAAAATGTTGCAGTTTTGTCACTTTGAGCCTCAGTAGTTCCTTGTGCTTTTTGGTTGCAGTAGACAACACAGTGACATCAAGTGGTCAAATATTACACACTGTAATTTTAATGTAAATATAGCCCACCACATTTTGGATTCATTTATTACTGATTGATTAAGTTACATATGAATACCTAATCTTTTTAATTTTAGAGCTTATTTTATGTAATTCTTTTGAAAAATACAAATGAGATATGGTGGGACGTTTTTATCAGAGCTTTTGGGGAAAACCCAATTTGGCCCAACCTCATCCTGATCCTAGCACCGTCGTCCCCCAGGTAAATTGAGTTTGAGACCCCTGCACTAAGTGAAATGAAATCAAATCTTAACCAGCCACCAGACACTGGTTGCTCAGCAACAATGGTCCCCCTAATCTTCCACAGGTCAGAGCAATCACGAAAAGTCTGAATATTAACTGTAAGCAACATCAATTCCAAGTGTGGCAACCAAATCATTAGCAAATACAGTGGGACCTCGGTTATCGTGGTTAATGCAAACCAAAACCACCGGCAAAACCTGAATCGAGTTACATTTTGCTGAGTTTCCAGCAATATTAGTTATTGGTCCATCTAAATGCCGTGACTTGTTCTCAAAAACTGCTCTGAACATTGACAAATGTAATACCACCCAGAATGACTCAGTTAAAAATTTAGGTGTCATATTTGACCCCAATCTGTCCTTTCAAACACACGTGAAGAATATTACTAGAACAGCTTTCTTCCATCTTCGCAACATTGCTAAAATTCGTCCTATGCTGTCTCAGTCAGATGCGGAGTTTATAATTCCCGTGTTTGTTACTTCCCGTCTCGATTACTGCAATGCACTACTCTCCGGTCTCCCGAAGTCCAAAATCAAGAGCCTTCAGCTGGTACAAAATGATGCAGCGAGGCTTTTAACTAAGACAAGAAAGTTTGATCATATTACCCCGATTTTAGCTAACCTGCATTGGCTCCCTGCTAGCTTAAGATGTGATTATAAGGTTCTATTGGTATTCTACAAATTAATGCATGGACTTGCTCCCTCATATCTTTCAGATTTAATTTCCTATGTTCCGGTCCGGAGCCTTCGCTCTGAAAACGCTGGTCTACTAGTGATCCCAAGAGCCAAGAAGAGATCTGCAGGTTTGAGAGCATTCTCCATCCGGGCCCCGGTGCTGTGGAATGCTCTTCCCCCTGAGATTCGATCTGCAACCTCAGTGGAAATGTTTAAATCTAATCTTAAAACACACTTCTACTCTATAGCATATGAATAATCTATAATCTATCTATATTTTATGTTTATGTTGCTAATATGTAATATGTGTAATTATGTAATATGTGTATATCAAAGCGGCGCTGCCACGAGCGGCTGCCTTTTCCAGCAGCTGCCCTGTTGTTTTATTGTCTGCTCCTATCTTCGGTGTTTTTTCTTCCCGTTTTGACAACTACACTATGGATTGCTTCTATCCTATGGACATGGGTTTTAACGCACAAGAAATGCGTGTATTCAAGGAATTTCAACTCCTTGCCCTGGGGAATTCTCGTGCCGGCGTGATGAAGGGACCTATCGTGGAGGAAAAGCCGGAGCTAGCGAAGCGGCTAGCGGCGTTATAAGTCTTCGGTACCATCCGTAATCATGGTAAATGCGAACTCACGACCAAATAAGATCATCGAGTGCTGGTGGAAAACATCGAAGCGCACAGGGAGCGCAGTTGCTGTGTTTTGCGGAAACGTGGCTCACGTTTTGTATTCCGGACGCTAGCGTGTAGCTACCCGGAGCAATCCGGCTTCAACGCCGCTAAACAGAGACACGAAAGCCGGGGGGAATCGGAGAGGAGGCGGACTTGCTAACACGAGGTGGTGTATCCCTGGATTTTCACAAAGAAAAGTTTTCCATCTGCCGCAGGAATGTCGAATTTTTGGACTGGCGTGACGTCATCCACTTCGCTACAAGCACCCCCAGGGCATCATGTTCATCTGTTAATAAACAACGGGGTAGACTGCTGGAAGTGTGAATTTCCCTACGGGGATGAATAAAGTATCTATCTATCTATCTATCTATCTATCTATTATTTGCCCTCATGTAGGTTTTAGATGAGGGGATGGTGTCATAGTCTGTGATAATAGTTTGCAATTGTCTTTTATCTGTGCTGCCCTTTGAGACTCTTTTGTGATTAAGGGCTATACAAATAAACATGACTTGTTCACATTTGAATGAATTGACTAATGTACTATTGGAAAGGTTGTACGGCCCACAAACGTCTATTTTTACAACAACCTTTTACATGAGAGCCATTTTTTAAAAAATAGCTTTTGTTACACTATAATAATATTTTTGGGGGGATTTATTTAGTCGGTTGCACAATACAAAACTGTATTTCAACACACTTTTTAGTGGAAGTACAATGTTAGCAAAAGATTGACTTGATTTATTTGCAAATTATTTAAATGCAACTCAAGACTGATCAGAGAGAACCCAAAAGGACTCTCCATTGTTCTGGATTTTTTTAATTACTGTTTCCTTGCTTTTTTGTATTTTTTTTAAATCCTATTTTTCTTAAATTCTTTCTCTTTCTTTTTTTCTTTATTTTCATGTTTTTTCTTTTATTCCCCTGCTTTTTACTTATTTCTCTTGCTTTTCCTCTATTTACCCTTTTTTCCTTTTTAAGTTTCCTTCTTAGCTTTTGACTTCTTTTTCTTTTTTTTTTTGCTTTATTTTCCCCGCATTTAAGTCAATTTGTGTATTTTGTTACACAATGATATTTAATATATGGGTTTAAGCAAAAACAAAAAAAACAATCTGAAGAGCAGTTTGGGAGCTGAAAGGGCCAGCTCTTTTTGGTGAGCCGAGCCGAAAAAGCCGGTTCTCGAAAAATGAATGGAAACTATCCAACAACATTGACGTATAGAGTGCTTCGAGGTCCTAAGACTTACCCACAATGCATTGCTGGCGGCCGTTTTGGAAGTCCACAAAGCTTTTCACTTCATTATTATTGTTCAGCGAACCAGTTAGATTCTACATTGTGCGTTATTGTTGGCTGTTGTAGCCGAGGGGAAAAGGGTGGGAAGGGCTTCTTTAGACTTCCGAAGTGTGTTTACAATCAGGGGATTGAAGCTCAGGAGAAAAGTGAACGGCGAAGACGAATGTGGCTGGCAGCTATCAACCGGTCGAATTTGCCAAAGCTTGACTGTGTTCGTGTTTGTTCTGACCACTTTCTGACAGGTAAATTGAATTATTTATGATGTAGAAATAAATTTTAAAAAGGTTATGGGACATGTGTACTTCATGTACATCTGTCGACACCATTCAAGTATGGCTAGGTTAAATATTGTGTGCACGGACACATCCCGAACCCAACCAGAATCTGTCGTAGGCTTCCATACTTTTGTAATTTTGAAAATCCTTCAGTTCACAAAAGGGACTTGGGTGGAAAATAAGATAGTTAACAAGTTCGATGTAAGTCACACACGGCAACAAATCGGGATCAGACTTCCAGTCCTTGTTTTTAATTTTGTAGGGATCCAATTTTCCAATAAAATGCAACTTCGCAACGTACCGCTCGCGTGCTTGCTTGTCTAAACTCTCCACGTAGTTTTCCATAGTGTTGATGGACAAAATCCGTACACAAACGAAGCTAGTTGAGTAAATAAATAGACAAACTGAGTAAATATTTGCTCCTCTCGCTATCACCGCTTGTAATCGACAGACTTCCAAGATGGCGGCACGAAGCCGTGTTACTATTTTAGCACAAAGCGCGGAGCCCTCTATTCACGGAGTAAACACGGCCATTAAGCTACACAGTCTATCTATGCAAGGGGAAATTAAAGTAAACAACACTTGTCTCTTTGTATCTTAATGTCTTGGTGATAAAGAATAATGCCCCTCGCCGCTTATATAGTCAAAGAACTCCAGCTAACATGCATGCTTACATTACTCAATTTCGTACGAACATTGACTTAAAAATACTGCGTTTCAAACACACTGTCAATGGAACATGGGTTGTTTTAGCTGCATGCACTGTAATTTCTGCTGTAATTTTGCTACTGTATGAGCAATTCCGAGTTCCGATGTTAATGCTCTGGATAGATTTTCTTGTGCGCGGAGGTCTGGCCAGTGCGCAGTTTAGAGGAAACTGGACAGCACCACTAAAGCTCTGTAACGAAAATTGGCTCCTGATTCTTAATCCACACTCCAATAAAGTGGTATACTTGCCGGATTTCGCCTGCTGGCCTTCGTTCACCTTGCTATCTTCTGCAGTTCTAGTGGAAATGGAAACAAAATCCTTCACATGTTAGATAGGGTGAGCTCAGGGGCTTTAAATATCCCCCCTCCCTTTTTGGGGTACCCAACTATCAAGCATTGATGAGCGCTGGGGAAACAAGAAAATAGACTGCAAGTTTTCACTTTAGCTGTGTTCCTTACTCAGAATTCATTTCAGACACAGGAGGGATCTCGTACTAGTGTGTTGAATCTTTTGGCGTGTCGTTGCCTTGGAAACGACTTGGCCGCTTCAGGTTAAGCATAAAAAGTACGAATCTTTTGTCCCAATGGATTTGTGTGACGATGACTTCAATTGGTGTCGCTTAAGGAAACTTAAATGACAACATTAAAGACGCGTTTGAGTTAGGAAGCCTTGATATGTTTTCGAATGCTGACGTCTGCCATCGTGTGGCAGTGATCGTCCGTTACCTGACTTCACAATATGGGCGTAACATAAATATACTAATGGAGATTAATATGTCGAATTTTAGGGGGTATTGTATGCTATGGGCGTTGGAAATACTGTTATAAGTTTGAAACTCCATTTCCTCGTTTTGTTATTTCCTATATGATATTGTGAATGTGCTTAATTGCTGTTGAGATTGTCATGATTGTTTTCTGTTATTAGTGTCAATAAATTTGTTCAAACCCAAAAAAAAAATTTTCCTTTGAGTGGAGGAAAAACATGTAACAGGAGGGGTTGGGCACTTAAAAGTTAGGGCTTCAACTTACTCCCTTGTTTTTATTATTGTATATTTCAGATGTTTTGTGCAAATATATTGTTGCTCCCTTTTGTTAATTAGTGTTTGACTGTGTTTTTTGTAGTATGTCTAAATACACTTTATTCATTCAAATTTACAGCTGTGCCCTGAGTGCTCAGCCCCAAAACACTTATGTCAAAACGTTTATGGAGCAGGACTGCCAGTACTGTGTTGTGGATTTCTATCACAATATAAGGGGTTTAATCTGTCTTTTAACGGGGAAGTATATCACTTACTCATAATTTTAGATGATCTGTCTGTCAGCTGTTCTACTCTAAATTACCGTAAATTTCGGACTATAAGCCGCTACTTTTTTTCCAAACTTTCAACCCTGCGGCTTATTCAGTGATGCAGGCAATTTATGTAATTGTTTCTAACGGCCGCCAGCGGCGCTCCAGTACAAAAGGTAAGATTTAGACTGCAACTTCTTAGCTTGTGCACAAATTAAATTAGCGTAGACATGTCCTCATCATGCAAATTGTAAAAATAAAGGCACATGACGCAACTTTCAAGCTAAACGCAAACGAGCAGTCCGATATAGAAGGAATCAAAGCTACCGCACGCAAACTTTACTCTGCGAGCGTGATGCTAGCGTGTTTTGGAATAAGGGAGCGTGGGACGACGTCTATATGACAAAGTCTCTTTCACATACTGAAGGAAGACGACTTTGATGATGTCAGTTATAAGGAGGAAGATGAGGACGGTTTACCGTGCCTACTACCTGTACGTTTTTTTAAAATTTTTAACAGAGCTGTTTGCTGTGTTGCGAGCGTGTTGCTTGTAGCATTTTGCTACCCTTCACAGGCACCGTTTGGGATGAAAGTTATAATATTATTATTAAAGCTTTGAAAACTCTCTCGGTGTACCGTCTTTCTTTGTAAATATGTGTAACCATGTATAATATGTACTTGCAACTGTATATTTTTGTAATGTATTTATTTTAGAAACTTATTCTAATATGTTTTGTACGAGCAAATGAGAAAGAAGGGGGGGGGGGCAAACACGGGCTGACGGGAAGTGGAGTAAAGGTGAGACGTGTTTGTGGACGCAGCCGACAATAGTGAATATATATTTTTCCCACCCTTACCTTTGGAAATATACACTTTTTTCCTTGGATTACTTTCAACGGGCACCCGGACTCTGCAGATCTGCATTAAATCTTAAGTACCGGTATCATTTTCCGTTCACTTTGCTGGCTGTGTTTTTTGGACTGTATCGGGTATGGGTTAATTTCGGGTTTGCATTGCATTTTTTAAATGTGGGCGCATGCGACTAATATACAGGTGCGGCTTGTGTATGTTGAAAATCGGTTTTCCTCCCGAAATGTGGTGGGTGCGGTTTATAATCAGGTGCGCTCTATAGTCCGGAATTTACGGTACTCCCTGGGCGAGACCACCTCCAAGTACAATGATGATATGATCTCTGCCTATTAGTGTTGCCTGTGGGGTTCTGCAGGGCTCAGTACTCGGTTCGGTCCTTTTCCGTACAGTATTTACTCTCTTTCCCCCTGGGGATAAAACGAATGAAAGATGTAGATTTGTCAAAATCACAAATGCTCAGATAAAAAAAATATAAATACACCATATACATAAAAGTGGTAATGATTTATCAAAAATGCTTAAATAACAAATACAAAATCACTACATACATAAAAAATAAAAATATTTATTAAAATGCTTAAATAATAAATACAAATTTACTATGTGCATAAAAAATGAAAATATCAAACAATGCTTAAATGATAAATACAAATACACTACATGAATAAAAATGTCAAATATCTATCAAAAATTGTAAAGAGAACAATGATATAAAATAATAAAATTTACATATACTCTTATACAGGAAATCACACAAATTTGAAACCACATTAAGGAAAAGATGTAGTTGTATAATGAAAAGAAAATTAAAACCTTTGTGCCTTTCCTTAATGCAAAATCATTGATAAAATCGTCATAACCAATCTGTTCCCCTATTTTGTGATTAATGCTGATTACATGAGGAATATATATGCTTGAAGGTTTGATATTCATGAAAGTGGAACTTTGTTTTACCCGTCAACTGTTCAGTTGAATGCAGTTGATCAATGTAATCAATGTCAAGACATTCAAACCTGGCATGAAATATTGGGTCACTGTAATTATGAAAAAGTTACAAAGTGTAGTGAAAGGTATAGAAATTATGAGACGTACAGTCAAGCCAGATTAGTTTTGTGAAGTACACTTGGTTTTCGAACGCCTTTCAGTTCGGACAAATCGGTGTTCGACCAAAAATTTCGAGAAATTCTTGCTTCGCTGTTCGGTCAAAAAATCGGAGTTCGAACGCCGGTACGCTAGGGTGCGATGCTGAGCGGCGTACAGGTGTTTTAGCCCCTAATTATGCCTCCGAAGAAGTTTGGTGCAAGCAGCAAAGTTGCTACAGGTGAAAAAAGAAGGGTAGTGCGTACAACTATTGCCTTTAAGAAAGACATAATAGCTAAATATGAAAGAGGTGTTCGAATTTCCGATCTTTCTAGTGAATACAGCATGGCTAAATCTACTATCAATACGATAGTAAAGAATAAGGAGGCTGTGAAATCGAGTGATGCGGCTAAGGAAGTTAGCGCTATAAGCAAGCAACTGCCGCAAGTTTTGGAAGAGGTTGAAAAACTTTTGATGATTTTTCTCTCCCCACCGTCCACCACAAAGGTAAGAAATCCTATTCATAATCCTTTTTTTAAATTTTTACACGTTCATATTAGCGCAATCTTTCGTACGGAAGATTACGCTAACGGGAACGTACGATTAGCCTGGGTTAGTCTCATGTTTACGTTCTTGCTAAACAATCAGGGTGTTGGAACGGATTAAAATGATTTTACATTACTTTTAATGGGAAAAACGATTTTCTGTGATCGACCAAATCGGTTTTCGAACAGGGTTCTGGAACGGATTATGGTCGAGAACCGAGCTTCCACTTTATGTACTCAAGGAAAATTGACTCAGACAAGAGATACAGACCCCAACACCAAAGCTTAGAAACCCTTACAATTGGGGTCATACTGATCAAGCTGGTCCAATGAAAAAATGTAAGGATAGAAGCTCACAAATATGACCAGTCATTTACAGACGACTACTGGGCTACTATGTTTGTGTATTTTCTCAAGTCAAAAGGTGATGTTGCACAAGCTACAGAAAAAATCCTAGCAGATATTGCACCTTACGGAGAAGTTAAATATATTCGCTCAGATAACGGCTCTGAATTTACAAGCAGTGATTTCCAATCTCTACTAAGCAAGAATAAGAGTAGACATGAGACGTCTGCACCCTATTCCTCCCATCAAAATGGGATGGTGGAGAGAGGTTGTTGAACTCCCTACAGCAGGGGTGTCAAACTCATTTTAACTCGGGGACCGGATTAGTAGATTAAAGAGAAAGAAAAAGAGATAAATAAATAAGAGGAAGGGAAAAGGAGAGAGGGTGGGACAAAGAAAGAAAAAGAGAGAGAGCGTGAGAAACAAAAGATAAAAAGTAGTGAGAAAGGGGGAAAAGAAAGGGAGAAGAAGAAAGGAATCCAAAGAGAAATAGAAAGACAGATGGAGAGAAAAGAGAAAAGAAAGCGCGAAGGGTATGAAGAGAGAAAGAGAAAAGGAAAAAAGGAAGTTAGAGCAAAAGAGGTTAAGAGACACAGAGAGAAAGAGACAGAGAGCAACAAAGGAGGAGAAAAAGGGACACAGAGAGTAAAAGAGACCGAGATAAAGTGGGAGAAAAGGGGTGGAAAAGAAAGAGAGGGAGAGAGATAAAGACAAGTACAGTGTCTTTGTGAGAGGCACCTGGCTTTGGCAACATCAAGTTGACATATTTCAACCTGCAGCTTGTTTTTCTCTTGCGCTTCTCTGAGTGTTGTCTCGCGGGCCGGATTCAATCCCTTAGCGGGCCTGATCTGGCCCGCGGGCCGCCTGATTGACGCCTGTGCCCTACAGCATGGGTAGTGGTTACTGTTACACAGTGAATTACCAAGTGAGCGATGGAGCTCGCGGTACAAACATCAGCCTATGTGATTAACAGGTGTTACAGCAGGCACACAAATAAAACACCATTAATTTAGATGCCCAACTTATCTAAACTTCACAAATTTGGATCAATCTGTTTCAACTATAAGTAAGAAAAAGAGAAATTAGAATCTGGATGTGATCTTTTGTTGGCTATGTTAAAAACAGACCAGCTTATCTGATGTACATTAAACTTTAATTTTATGTCCAAAATCCAGATATTGATAGCAGTCTCAAGCACGCTGCTAACGGTAAGCCACGATCTTTTAGTGTTCCGCAAAAAGGTTTATTGACTACAATAAAACTAAACTGACAAATCTTGTAACATACACAGAAATCCCATACGACTCTGTATCATCCCATTGGAAATGGTGTCACAGAACAGTTTAACAGAACTTTGGGAGGTACGATCAGGACCCTTCCCTCTCAGCCCAAAGCAAAGTGGCCACAACTGCTGCAAAAGCTCACCTTTTGCGACAACCCTACAGAGCTTGAAACAAACATACCTTGTGTCGACATCATGTTTCAACATCCATCCATTATCTGTACCGCTTATCCTCAGTAGGGTCGCGGGGGTGCTTGAGCCCATCCCAGCTATCTCCGGGCAGGGTACACCCTGAACCGGTTGCCAGCCAGTCGCAGGGCACGCCGAGACCGACAACTCACTCGCTCATTTACACCTAGGGACAATTTGGACTGGCCAATTATGCTGACATGCATATTTTTGGAATGTGGGAGGAAACCGGAGTGCCCGGAGGAAACCCACGCAAGCGAGGGGAGTACATGCAAACTCCACAAAGAAAGGTTCGATCCCATGACCTCAGAACTGTGCGTCACATGCACTAATCACTGCGCCGCTGTGCTGCCCTATGTTTCAACATGCTATCACCAATTATACTGTCACTCTGACTTTGTAACCCATCTGAAGAAGGATCTACATGGGGCTGCTCTGATTGTGCGGAGAGGAACACTCTCAGAGAACAGACTGGCCATGCCAAGCTGTACAACTGTATATATATATATATATATATATATATATATATATATATATATATATATATTGTTTAATATCTCGTGCATCCATTCAATATGGTTGATGTAAAGTGTAAAGAAGAGGCGAGTCGTTTCTTTGGAAATGAAGATGGAATAAGAAAGCTTGATGCGGTTGAGAAAATGGTTGGATCGCTTTTTTTCAGCTACTTCCTACCACTGAGGAGGAAGTAGCCTAAGTCTTGAAGCCCATCTTCCAGAAGTGAGTTAAACTTTATTTATCATTTTAGAGCAAATTATTTTATGAAATGTTTATTTTTTTAGTACAAAACAATACAGGTTACCTATACAAACCATAAGCATTCTTATCTAAAATTTAAACAAAATATAGCACTGAAGCAACTTACGAACAAATTGAACTTACGAACCTCATTCGTAAGTAAGGCAGCGTCTGTATATGTTGTGTTGCTCATTGCAGCTAGGCGGTCCATGGGCCGGATCAAGCCCGCTAAGGGTTTGAGTCTGGGCCACAAGACAACACTGAGAGAAGCGCAAGAGACAAATAAGCTGCAATTTTAGATATGTCCACTCCGTGTCACCCGATCCAGGCACTACTCGCAAAGCAACTGTAATACTAATAAGTTTCAGCATTTTGAAATATTTCCCCGAGCGGCCACCCCCCCTCCGCGGCGCCACAAATTGATGCATCTTTTCAATGAAGGAAAATCATCAATAAACTAAGGCATTTTTCCCTCTTTATTGTCTTATTTCACTATCAAGGAACCCTGTCTTCACAAGTTCAGTAAAATTATCTCCGACCTATGCTAAACGGCAAATTATGCTCATCTATGAAACAAGCAAACATCAGCTCTTGCCGTCATCACTGATGTTATTCTTCGAACTTGTTATAAAAGAGGGAATTCTTCAATTGCTAGATTGTTGAGTATGCTGAGAAGCGTTCACATGTTTTTTCACAGTGTTTATTCCTCCGTGTGTGATCTTAAAGTCTATTGAACAAAGTGTGCAAATAGCAAACGTGTCACCTTTATCACTGTTACGAAAAAAAGGAAAGTATTTTTGCCATCCAGCCTGATCTTTCAAAATCACATGTGCAGCAATGAATGACCTCACGACTTAAACGTAGCAGTTGCGTTTAGGCAAGGTAGCCTTTATCAACGAACCGCAAACTCGGTGTATGCATAAACAAATGGTAGATATAGACTGTAAATATTTTACGGTGTCTTTTAAGTGCAATATATGGAAGATTGAGCCTGTGATTTCTACAAAGTCCTCAAAGTGAGATAAATTTCCATCTGGACATTGGGAGAAATTAATCTGGTGGCGGTAGACTGGAAAAAAGCATTTCAATCGGGAGATTCCCGACAGAATAAGGATACTTAATAAGAATGAACTGTAGTAGCATTATTTCTCTTTTTCTTTAAACTCTCTTTTCCATTTTATTTTTATCTCCCTCTTTATCTAATTACTTTTCTCTTCTTTTCTCCCTTTCACATTCTCTTTTATCTCAAATTATTGCACAGACTACAGACTATTATTACACCATCGCCTGATCTAAAACCTTTACGAGGGCAAGGAAAGACTCAAAAACCTCAACATGAGGAAAATGAGGAAACCTTAAAAAAGGGCCGCACATGATGTGGATGACCAGGCTGCAATGAACAATACACGCATTTTTTTCAACATGAAATATAGGTCCATACCCGTCAACCTCCACGGCTCCATGCCTGTACAAACTGTCGTATTTTCCCTTACTAAATAATCTTACACCATTTATATATATATATATTTTTTTCGGAATGATGCATGATGGGAAATCCCCAGGCGACACATGCGCGCAGTAGCATCATACCGCTCGCTTCGTTTGCAACGGAAAAAAAACGATACTGAGTTAGAGACTACCATGGCGAACTCGTAAGACTTGATTGATTTGCCGTTTCATGATAGTTGGTGTTTACCGGATGGTACCCGTTTGCGTTTTTCCGTAGATTTTCTTGTACGTCGTACACGTCTTAAAATGCATAAAACGTACTTTGTACAGCAAAAACGTACAGGTTGACAGGTATGTAGATCATTCACAAGCTATAGAATATAAGTGTGTTTTAAGCCTAGATTTAAACAGTTCCCTGAGGTTGTAGATCGAATCTCAGGGTGCAGAGCATTCCACAGCACCTGATTGGGAAACGCTATCTGAACGGTGGATCACACTATTTCTCTCTCTCACTTACTCTTTCTCACGCTCTCATTTTTTTCACTCCCTTGCTCATGCTTACCCAGTCTGCCTTTTTTGCTTCTCTCATTCTTTTGATCTTATCCATCTCTTGTTTCCCTTTCTCTCTCTATTATGCTCTAACTCTTTCAGTCTCTCTTACCTACTCTCCTCTCTTGCACCATCTCTAGCTGCGCTCTCTCTTAAACTTCTAGTCTGGCCCCGTGATTTTTTTTCAAGCATTTGACCCCAGCTAAAATGAGTTTGACACCCTTGAACTAACACGACACAATTCTCAATTTCTGCCATTTTTTTATTTAAAGAAAACAACTAAAAAAAGACATAGCGTTTAAACAAAATTGGCACTAAGATGAACAATCGACCATTCAAAACAGTAGAAAAGGTAAACACAGACAACAAAGAGGATCGTGTACTTCACTGCCACGAAAAGGAGGGGCATTATCTTTCTTTGACCATTTGCATAAAATGTGTTTTCATCTAGTTTACCAATGCAGTTTTTCTTAAAGTAAGTCCCATTACTAGAGGCCTGGGGACAAAAAAACAGGTTGGCATTGGTAAAATACAAAAAGTAAATTTACTGTTTCTAAACAGCAGGTGTACCGAAATCCACAGCATTTTAAACGGATTACACGGATCTTGTTGACTTTTCAAAAACATATGCTGTCATGTAACAAGGTCAATTAAAGTACATAAATTGTAAATAGTTAAAGTTGCACAGATGCTTGTTAAAAACTAGGAAAACATACGTGATGACTTTTGTAAGGCTTTTGTGAACATTTCCAAACAACAAGCCTTCAAAATCACTGAGCAAGCGCACCCAGATTCAGCCAACCATTAATGGCTGCATCCATTGCTTGATTTGAAGAATGATGGAGACCCCTTGCTATTTGGTGCTACGGTTATAGCTGGTTCACTTCCACACTGATTTGTAATTGAATTGATTTTGTCGTTATTGTTATCATTACATTGTGCATTGTGTTCAGTGGGCAGATTAGGTGAGTGCTCTGTGTTGGGTGAGTGTGCACGCGACTGATAATTTGGTGTAAGCTGTCAAAGAGTGGGCGGGTGCTGCCTTTTTAAACAAACAAGGAGCATAGCGACCGCTAGGTTTTAGCGGCTCGTTACATTGAAAGGAAATTCTTTAATTAAATTAGATTCTGAGGAATGTCAGAAGAGCTGAACGAAATGGGGATCACCAGCTGGTGGTCCGTAGAATATCAGGTTCCACAATCTGAGAGAAGGCTGGAGTGTTGCGCCCGTCCGGCCTCCTCCTAACGGCTATGCTAAAAACTCAACCACCGCTGCAGACCCTGTATCTTGCCAACACCAGCTCCATTAACCATAAAACAGATGACCTGGAGCTACAACTCGTGGAAAACTGCTGTATTCGGGACAGTTGTATTTTAATCATCGCAGCAATCTGAGGACACCCAATGCTAGCGTGCAGCTAGCGAGCCGCTCTCTAAATGGCTTTCTTACACCGAAAGGAGAAGCCCTCCAAATTTATTTTACTTTTGTATGATGCTAATAAAACATTTCATTCAACTGCAATGTGTTACTATTTGTTGATCTATTGTTATTTTGTTAGTCATATACTTTCAGTGGGTGATGACGTCATCTCGAGGTATGTTTAACCCTCTGGGGACTTTTACGAAGGTGCGACGCTACTTTGAGAATTTTCATTTTTCGCGGGCGGTCCCCATTAACCGCGAAAACCAAGGGATCTCTGTTATACATAAAATACTCAGACATAAGACAGGCTGAGTTTCACTCAATTTTTTCTTCTTTCATCATACACACTCCCGAAACTAAAACAATAAACTTGATATGGCATATTATTTCCAGTCTTTTCTGGGTTAAAATCAGAATCTTGAAGGAGAGGCATGCCTGAACATAAGCAAAAAACTTGAGCCTGGTGTCATGTTTTCTAATGACAGGCTTCGGTGCCGTGTGGTTCTCGACCTGCTCCTTGGGTTACATGCCCTGGGACAACCTCTTGTGATTTGGCACTTTAATAAAAAAAAAAATCAATGTAGAATTGTCCAATAAGGTTTGAAGCCATGCACTCTGCATGGTCTTTGATCTCTTTTTGAGGTTTAAACTAGTCATAGTGAGGGACAACTGAGATTAAAATATCGAGTAAGTAGATGTGGATATGTGATGGAAATTAGGTGGAATCTTGCAGTGAGGTGGATTTGTACTTTTTTTTTCTTTTTCTCTCCTAAGGTCTTGGGCTCATATAGCACAATTGCACTCTCCAGGCGTAGACTTTTTGTGGGGGCTCTCCTCCTGTGTTATGTCCACTTCCAAAAAGTCCGGCAAGTCGCTATCCTGGAATGTTTTCTCCTCCTCTCGACCTTTTTCTTTTAGACAAAAGCCAGACTTCATTGGTGCAAGCAGAGCAAGACAAATGGCGCCGAGCCCCATCCCGACAGCACAAGAGTAGAAAGCAGCACCATAATTATCTGTGATGTCCACTAACATCCCTGCAAAGAAAAACAACCACATTTTAATCCTTAAAATGCTGTATTCTCTGCACCGGGGCGCCGGATTATAGGGCACACCCACAAAAAAATATTTTATGTGATCTATATATTTTTCATATATAAGCAGGGTTTACACACCATATACATGGCCAAATTCAGAACTTTGTAAGGACTTTTAAAGCCAATTTTCCATTTTTTTCCGGTACAATTACAAGTAGAAATCCAGCGCCGATAAAAAGAACGCAAGCCTAAACCTTAGTTTCAAACCTTAACTCTAGCTCAAACCTTAATTCGGAACCCTCAAATCGTTTTAAAACCCTAGTTTACAGTCTAAACCCTAGCTTCTAACCCTGGACTTACACCTAACCCTAGCCCTAACCCTGTATTAAACCATAAACCTAGCTCCAAACCTATTTTGGAACCCAACATTCAGTTTGAAACCCTAACACAAACTAGCTCCTAACCCTAAAACTACTTTAGCTGTAACACTTGCCCTAACCCTATTTTAGGCCCTAAATTCAGTTAAATCCCTTTATAAGGAGGCTAAATCTTAGTTTCTAACCCTCCTATTTTGGAACCATTAAATAAGTTTAAAACCCTTATTTGAACAACTAACCCAAGAAACATGACAGACGGTTTTAAGCATGTGTAGGTTTAATTGCGTGTATAAACCGTTCTTGAAGTGGTTAAGATTTTGCTGGCCGTTTAGTTTAACAAAACAAACAAAATAAAAAAGCGGTCAATATATTCTACTATCTCTGCTTTAAATGCATCTTTTCAATTAAGAAATTTTAGATGTATATTTTTTTATTCTTGATTTGTGTTGCACGGCGGGTGGGTGGTTAGCGCGCAGCCCCACGGTGTGGAGATTCAGGGTTCAAGTCCAGCAGCCTCCTTGTGTGGAGTTTGCATGTGCGTGGGTTTCTTCCGGGTGCTCCGGTTTCCTCCCACATTCCCCAAAACATGCATGTCAGGTTAATTGACCAGTCCAAATAGTCCGTAGGTGTGAATGGGCGTATGAGTTGTCTGTCTCTGTGTGCCCTGCGACTGGCCGGCAACTAGTTGAGGGTGTCCCCTGCCCACTGCCCGAAGACAGCTGCGATGGGCTCCAGCACCCCTGCAACCCTACTGAGGATAAGGGGGTGCAGATAATGGCTGGATGGATGTGTTGCAGCTTGTCAAGTTAGACTAGTTGTCTAGACTAATAGGGTTACAGAGTAAGGGTGGGCTGATCGATCAAAATATCGATTATATCAATACTGAGTACTTGGATCGGATCAATCCTGGCATTGATTCTACACTCCACCAATTTCCTCAAAACGTCGCTTTTCAATGTAGCCCTTCTCTCCCTCGGCCATTCTTTAAGTTTGTGGCTGAGTCGTGCCTAACAGGGACACTTATAGCACCTCTCCCTACCTGGCCTGCGGCTGCATCCTGCATTAGAGGCAAAAGAGAGGACCAAATATATGCGATCATATATATATATATATATAGCTAAAAATGACAGAAACAAGCAGGAAACACTCCGCGATGTAATCTTTTTTCAATCAGAAAGAGGACAATATCCTCTTTTCTGATTGTGTCAATGATCATGACATCCGTATCAACTGATACTACCCTGTATTTATTTGGATGGGATTGATACCGATTTTGCTAGTATTGCCTATGCCAAATATAGAGTATGCAGAAAAATACATTAGGTTTTATGTCATCATTACATTGTCAGACATTAAACTGATCCGTGGTGCACAAAAGGTTGGGGACGACTAAATTTTGGTATTGTATCAACGACTCGCAAAGCCTTTATGAGGCGAACAAGATTCTGAACTGAATGAAGATAAAGGCATTGTGGGAAGTAATTCAGTCGTCCTAAAAGATAATAAAACGCATGGCTGCACATATTTGATTAGGTTTTTGTCACTCACCATGCTTCGTTTTATTTAAGAGTAAGTGAAACAAATTGTATGCAAAATTTTAACCACTTTTTAAATCTTATTTCTCCAACATTTGTATTTGGTACCGTGACTATTAATAATTGTGACAATGAAAAAAGACCTAGTGGCTTTTCCGAGGTCATCTTTCTATAGCCTGGTGCCTAGTATTAGCGCTCTTGCTGTTCATTCATTGTCGCCACTATTGTCATGCAATTCTGGTCAGCGATAACTAGACATATTAATAATTGCACAATTTTTTCCTGTACATAAGGCGTACTTTTAAATTTCTGTCCCGTTTAGGGATTTTAGGTCTGCCGTACAGTCCGGAAAATGTGTTACATAAAATCCATGAGACATAACACAAACCAATGTTTTACCTCCAAGGGGGGGTCCTGCTAATCCAGCGAAGCTCTGAATAAAAACGTACACTCCCACAGACGATGCCATTTTGTCGATGCCTACCACGTCCTCTTCTGCTAGCATAGGGATGTGCGTGGAACCCACCGTGCCGAGGAAGTAGCCATAGATGGCGCAGCAGACCACCAAGCCCCAAAAATCCCAAACGATGGTGAAGGCCACCAGAACCAGGCACAGAAAAACAACACACCATAGCAACACAAGTGTCTTTCTGCATTTCACTTTGCTGAGCAAGACCCCAATAGACAGGCGACCAAAGATCTCAGCCACAGCCATGACAGAGAGCGTGTAGGCTGCCATGTTGGGCTCCACGCCGTGACTTTTGCTTAGTTCAATGATGTAAAGCTGAGGGGCAAAAAAACCGAGAGTGGCGAACAGGCCAAAGAGCGAGTAACAAATGAAGGCACTGTCTTTTAAGACGGAGAAGTCAAGCAGTTTTAATCTTAGTGGTTTGGATAACCCTGACACACTTGGGTCAGCATCCACTGTGCATGAAGATGGGGGTGTGGACAATGACACTTCCTGGCACTCCTGCAGATCCCAATCTGACTTTATTTCTGCACCTGCCATCCCCAAACATACATTTGAGGCAGAAAGGGAAGTGACGCCTGAGTCTTCTGAACTCTGGGAAATTCCTGAGCTGATAGAAGTCCTGGTGTGTTCGTTTTCCAGATCGTACACCTCCTGCAGTTGTTCCATGGGAAGTTTGTTGTAATCCTTATCTAGCTCGAGCTGGATGATGATTGGACGGAGAAGAAGGCCACAACCGATAATGCAAGATTGAAAGATTCCAACAACAAGTAGACAGTGCCGCCATCCAAAGTGGTCCTTCAATTTCGTAAAAACTGTGTGGATATAATACAAGAGAGATTTTAGGATGCAACATTTTCAATCCATTCAGATGTCTGTATTCTTAATTTTACTTAGTTTCAATTGAACGAAGATAACAGAAAAACAAAATTATCGCTTCGTGAACACTCACATTATAGTTTTAGAATTATTTAAAAACTAACACAGGTGGACATTTAGGTGGACACTGTCATCGCCATTGCCTTTGAAAATTGAGACCAAAAAATGTTTTCATTCACCGGTGAAATTGTGCTGATGTATTTGACCCAGATGAACACCTCTAAATAATATTGTTACTTCAAGGTCTGGGTCACACAGGTCATACCTGACAAATTATACATTTTCCCTGTATTTTATACTTATTTCATTATTATTTCAATTTGTGTGCACCGTTTAACAAATTTTTTAAGGGGGAAAAAAAAATAAAAAAACGGATCTAGTTTTCCCCATTTCGGATCAAATCTGGATTGTTTCAGTCACTGGTAGCAGAATGTCATCTAGATTGCTAGTGAAGAGGAAGTCTGTGCATAGTAAGCAACACTAAATTTACTACAAGTGGGAAAAGAACAAAGAAATATCCTAAAAGAATTGTGTTGTCAAATAAAATAAACTTTTTTTTTTACATTATTATCTTTGATTTACCTCTAATGACCAAAGTCTGGCCCGGTGGCTAGTTACAGCCAGTGATCTTATTTTTACTGGCCGGCGGCCTGTGTTATAAAATTAATTACCGTATTTTCAGCATTTATTTATAAGCCGCACCTAAAATCTTCTTTTTTTTTTTTTTTAAAGCTGACTATGCGCCTTATAATCCGGTGCGCCTTATATATGGATCAATATTCAACCGCGACAGGTCTCACAACTTACGGTAGGCAGCCACCGACTCCATTTTTCGCGTAGAAGAAGTGCGCTGTGCATACTGGGAAATATCAAACAACGATTCTCTTTTATTTGTGCGTTTGTATAAAGACCCTGAAATGGCTCCTATTAAGAGACACGCTTACAACGCAGTTTAAACTCAAGGCGATCAGTCACGCAGTAGAACACGGAAATAGAGCAACAGCAAGAGAGTTTAACATTAATGAATCGATGGTGCGGAAGTGGAGGAAGCATGAGGATGAGCTGCGCCAAGTAAAGAAGACTAAATAAAGTTTCTGTGGCAATAAAGCGAGATGGCCACAGTTAGAGGACACACTTGAACAGTGGGTTGTTGAACAAAGAGCAGCAAGTAGAAGTGTCAGTACAATCACTATTTGAATGAAGGCAACAGCGCTGGCACGGGAACTTAACACACGTTCACCAAGACGGGGAGACAGCATCGGACGACATGCGCCACCATCTGTCAGTGGCTCGTAAATGCCTGGGCTGATATATCCGTCTCAACTGTGGTCCGAGCTTTCAGGAAGACGGGAATTGTCCCCCAACTGCCAGACAACAACAGCAACAACAACACTGACTCGATTAATGACGACCTTGATGAGACAGAGCCGGACGTGTTGGATGGCCCATTCACTGAGATGGTCAATTCGAACACTGCAGAAGAAGAATTCGAGGGATTCGTAGATGAGGAGCTGATAGAGTGAGCTTTATGTTTTTCTTTTGTGTGTTTACGTTTTACATTTTAGTTATTATGTTAATGCTTTTTTGTTATTGTTTTGCACATGTTATTGTTTTTGCACATTACGAGTGTCACTATATTGCGATTGCACTAACGTTTAATTTACCATAACAGTATCAGACGTTTTTTTTGCGTGTTGACTAAATGGAGGAAAAGTAACATGTTATGCCTTGCTGTTGTTCAAAGATGTTAAAGATGTGTCACAAAAATGCTTTATCTCAGAGAAAATAATAAAACAGCTGTTTATTCATTTTAGGAGTTAATGGAGTTGTGGAAAGCTTGTTTGTTATCTATTAATAATGTTTGACTGACCTATCTGACTGTTTTGTTGACATTGCCTTTAGCGCGGCACCATCTAATGGTTGCATATTGAACTACAGTCTCTACTGTAGCGCCTTATAATGCGGTGCGCCTTATGTATGGAAAAAGTTTTAAAATATATCATTCATTGAAGGTGCGCCTTATAACACGGTGCGCCTTGTATTGCGGAAAAGACGGTGTATGTGGCCCGCTAGTAATGTTGACTGGAGTGTAAAATAAATTTGTAGCCCTTTGGACACCTTGCCCTTGACCCTCTGTGAGAATTTTAGCCAAAACTATTTTCAACATGGTGACTAAAAAAAACAAAAAAGAGTTGACTGTGAAGGCCGCCGTGCATCTCAGTGGTTTAGCCCTGAAATGGCATCAGTGACAAAGTAACCATGGAAGCATTGGTAAAATCAGGCCGCCGATGAATAAAAAATGGGCACACTGGCAATGACAGATGGACCACCAGAGATATGTAAAATGATGATCTCTAAGAAACAATGTACTGGACTGTCTCAGAAAATTAGAATATTGTGATAAAGTTCTTTATTTTCTGTAATGCAATTAAAAAAACAAAAATGTCATACATTCTGGATTCATTACACATCAACTGAACTATTTCAAGCCTTTTATTATTTGAATATTGCTGATTTTGGCTTACAGCTGAAAAAAACTCAAAAATCCTATCTCAAAATATTAGAATACTTCCTCAGACCAAGTAAAAAAATAATTTTATAACAGCAAAACTAAATCAAACATTTGAAAATGTCCATTGATGCACTCAGTACTTGGTTGGGAATCCTTTTGCATGGATTACTGCATCAATCCGGCGTGGCATGGAGGCAATCAGCCTGTGGCATTGCTGAGGTGTTATTGATGCCCAGGATGCTTCGATAGCGGCCTTCAGCTCATTTGCATTTGTAGGTCTGGTGTCTTTCATCTTCTTCTTAACTATACCCCACAAATTCTCGATGGGGTTCAGGTCAGGGGAATTAGCAGGCCAATCAAGGACAGTGATGCCATGGTCAGTGCACCAGTTACTGGTGGTTTTGGCACTGTGGGCAGGTGCCAGATCATGCTGGAAAATAAAATCCTCATCTCCATAGAGCTTTTCAGCAGATGGAAACATGTAGTGCTCTAAAATCTCTTGGTACACAGTTGCATTTACTCTGGACTTGATGAAACACAGTGGATCAACAACAGCAGCTGACATGGCTCCCCAAACCATTGCTGACTGTGGGAACTTCACACTGGATTTCAAGCAACTTGGATTTTGCTCCTCTCCAGCCTTTCTCCAGACTCTGGCGCCTTGACTTCCAAATGAAATGCAAAACTTGCTTTCGTCTGAAAAGAGGACTTTGGACCACTCTGCAACTGTCCAGTGCTTCTTCTCCATAGCCCAAGTCAAACGCTTCTTCCGTTGTCTTGAGTTCAGAAGTGGCTTGGCCATGGGAATACGGCTATTGTAGCCCATTTCCCGGACACGTCTGTGAACTGTGGCTTTTGATACCTGGACTCCAGCTTCAGCCCACTGTCTTTGAAGCTCCCCCAAATTCTGGAAGCGGCTCTTCGTCACAATTTTGTTAAGGCTGCGGTCATCTCTCTTGGTTGTGCAGCGTTTCCGGCCACATTTTCCCTTCCAACAGACTTTTGGTGGATATGCTTTGAAACTGCACTGCTCTTTGAGAATTTTCCTTTTGTGTCTTACCCTCCTGATGGAGGGTATCAATGATGGTCCTCTGGACAGCAGTTAGATCAGCAGTCTTCCCCATACTTGTGATTTAGTTTACTGAACCAAGCTGAGTGTTTTTAAGGCTCAGGAAACCCTCGCAAGGTGTTTCGAGTTAATTAGATGATTCAGGTGATTAGTTGAATAGCCTACTTGTATACTTTTTCATGATATTCTAATATTTTGAGATAGGATTTTTGGTTTGCTTAAGCTGTAAGCCAAATTGAGCAATATTAAAATAATAAAAGGCTTGAAATAGTTCAGTTGATGTGTAATGAATCCAGAATGTATGACATTTTTGTTTTTTTAATTGCATTACAGAAAATAAAGAACTTTATCACAATATTCTAATTTTCTGAGACAGTCCAGTATGTGTACATGTATATATATATATATATATATATATATATATATTATATATATATACGTATATACGTATATGTATATATGTACAGTGGAACCTCGGTTTTTGAATGCCTCTCAGTTCGAACAAATCGGAGTCCGACCAAAAATTTCCAGAAATTCTTGCTTCGCTATTCGGTCAAAAAAGTTAGAACGCCGGTAATGCGTGAGTGCGTACTTTAGGGTGCGATGCTGAGCGGCGTACGGGTGTAGATCGCTCTTATTGCGTGCGGCCGTGCTTCGTTTTGCTTTCGCTTTTAATATAGGTGTACGAAGTGTCTTAGCCCCTAATTATGCCTCCGAAGAAAGTCAGTGCAAGCAGCAGTTTCTACAGGTGAAAAAAGAAAAGTAATGCGTACAACTATTGCATTCAAGAAAGAAATAATAGCACCACCGTCCACCTGCGCCTTCTGCTGACCACCACAAAGGTAAGAAATCCTATGCATAATTCTTTTCTTTATCCTTTTTTTAAATTTTTACACGTTCATGTTAGCGTAATCTTTCGTACGTTAGATTAGCTTCATGTTTACATTAAACATTCAAAACATTCAGGGTGTTGGAACGGAGCCCAACATTCAGGGTGTTGGGACGCAGCCCCCTTTCCAATGAACCACTCACCACTTGTTGTGGAGACCCGGGTGCTAAATAACTTGTAAATGACCTGATTTTTTTATTTTTGCACGTTCATAATCTTTTGTACGGAAGATTACAATAACGCCAACGTATGATTAGCCTGGGTTAGCTTTATGTTTACGTTAAACATTCAAGGTAAACATTCAGGGTGTTGGAACGGATTAAAATGATTTACATTATTTTTAATGGGAAAAATTATTTTGGTGATCGAACGAATCGGTTTTCGAACAGGATTCTGGAACGGATAATGGTAGAGAACCGAGGTTCCACTGTATATGTATATTCATATTGGTATATAGCCCTGCGATTGGCTGGCAACCAGTTCAGGGTGTCCCCTGCCCACTGCCCGATGACTGCTGGGATGGGCTCCAGCACCCCCGCGACCCTACTGAGGATAAGCGGTGCAGCTAATGAGATGAAATGAGATATTGGTATATATGTATATTTATATCCATATTGCTATATATGTATATACATAGAAGTGTATATATATATATATATATATATATATATATATATATATATATATATATATATATATATATATATATATATATATATATATATATATATATATATATATATATCATCAAGTCATGATCTTTTATCTTAGCAGCTGAAAACTCAACCTCACCTGGGGCAAACACGAATATTGCGAATGATTCTCCTGAAGAAGCAGCCGAGGTGACAAGGGCTCGACGGGTGGAGAAGTACTGTGAAAGAATTGTGACGGTGGGGAGGAAGGTGAGGCAGTAGCCAAAGCCTGTAAACAAAGAGGAGACAAGAAAAGGGGACATGACAGCCTCTGGCCCGCATGGTAGGAACACAGCATGGCTAGAGAGTTGGGTCAAAGGTCAGGGTGTCAGGTCACTCCTGTATCTGACGAGTTGCTTGTGAGGGTGGCAGTTTTGATACCAGCAGCTGAAAGACAAAGGCATGTAAAGACAAAAAAAAAGAAACAGGGAGAGAAGAGAAAAGGGATGGTCCAGTTAGTTGTCAGTTAAAAGGTAGGAACGGCAATCAAGGTGGAAGAGCTAACAGTGCTTTTGTCTCACCTAAAAATCTCCCTTGCATGTCTTAATTTATAACTTAACTCATCATCTGCGAGGGAATTTTGTAGATATTACTGTATTTTCACGACTATAAAGCCCATCCAAAAATCCTAAATTGGCCAGAAATCCGAACGTGCACCTTATACACAGGTGCGCTTTATATGGAGACAGTATTGGATATCTTTTATCAGTTTGTGCAATTTTTGATCAGTTCCCATTTTTTTTATTGCTGACCACAATTGTATAGCAATGGCGGCAACAGGGATCGAGGTTAGCAATAGTAGCAGCACGGGTCCCATCACCTAGACACTAGGGATTAGGGCAGCACTACTAACCAAAATTTAGTTGCTATTACGATGTGACGTAGTGTGGTTGTGTAATTGCAAGACACTGAATTTCTTAAGGACTTATTGCTCGATTTAATGTTTCCCATTTGTATTTGAGTGATGGAGGATTTGGCCAATCAGAATTCTCACAGATCGGGTTTTAACAGCGCCAGCCAATCAGAGGCAAGTTTAACGGCACTAGAAATAAAGGCAAGGCAAAGTTTGCAAGTAGCAAGTCACACACCCAAGTGTGCGCCTCGTGTGAGCAGAAAGCAACCCAAACAAAGCTTGAATGAATGAATGAAGCTTCCCAGAAGATAGTTTAGTTTGAAGCATGGCACTAGTATTAACACCTGGGTTATTATGCTTCAAAATCTTAAAGAGGAAAAAAGTTGTAATATTGTCATAGTCCAAGTATTCCTCATGAAACGTGTTTATGACACGATGCCATCCGTATTTTTATTCTTCCCCCCACTTATTTTTGACCCGACTCGTAAAACAGTGTACATACTGGTAGGTCATACATTCAAGAGTTAAGTACTCACAAAAAAAAATCCAGCATAGAACATGCACTATTCTTTCAAAATATAAAATCGCATCAAAATTGCTATACTGGTCTGAAAAATCGCGATTAGGTTTTTTTCCAGGAACCTTGCAGCCCTACTAGGGATATAGACAACACATGAAAAGGCACTAGGTCTTATCTCATTATCACATAATTTTTGTCCCGGTACTAGATATGTTGAGGAGAATGTTGTTTGACCTTTTCTCCACTCAAACTAAGAATTGTAAGTGACAAATGTTTTGAGTAAAGGCGGCAATGCATTTGTGTATATTTTGCAGGACAACAGAATTACTTCCTACATTGCCATTCTATTCATTTAGTTCAGAACGACCGCATTACTTCCTGCAATGCTGTTATTCCCACTCAGTTCAGTATCTTGTGTGCTTCATAAATACTATACTAGTCGGCTGTACCACGGATGCGGTTAATGTCTGACAATATTCTCGTGGCCTAACCCTATAACATCATCAAATATTTGGCACCGTGAGTAAACATTTCGTGATGATGAGATAAGACCTAATGCGTTTTCTAGTGTCGCTTATTTAGTAAGGTCAAGAAGGACCTAACACACTCCACGCCAAGATCAGGGTTCAATTCCCATTGTATTCAAAGTTATGCAATTGTGATCAGTGATATATTTTGACTGATCAATCAATGCTCAAATGTGGCCCTTTTTTATTTGTGCAGCCCTACTGTAGTTTAAATTCCATGCACCTGTATGAAGAAGCTTTATACTGAGAAAAATACCGTACTTTATAGTCTATGAGTTTTTTTAAACAGTTTTGTGTCACAAGTTCCAGCTGTTGTCCATCTGTTATTGAAGGGGAAGTATGCTTTCAATGCAAAGTTGTGAAACAAACGCATTTGCTGTTGACACTGCTAGAAGCCCCTTTGCTTAAAAAAAAACAAGTTTCAGAAAAGTCATGTCTGCAAATACACAGCCTTCAAGCTGTAAATAATAATAATTTCCTTTGTATTGTCATTCTTTGTAACAATGTACACAGAACGAAATGTCGATACACCTGACCCGTTGTAGCGAGCCGATGCAGCCGCAGCCAACAGAGGGCGCCGCCATTTTTACCAATGTTATAAGTCTTAGGTATGACTCGGCCGAGGCGCGAACCAGAGACCTCCCAGTCTCAAAGCGGGCGCCTTACCATCTAGGCTACTGAGCTGGTAATGTCACTGGATCGGAAACAAAGATGCACCAAAATGGAAAAATTGGAGCAAAAATGTGTAACGCTTTGCTTGGCCGAAATACCAAAATACCAAAACCAAAATATAAAAAAATAAAAATAAAAAAAGAATAATAGTTTAAAACAATTATTTTGCTATGACTTGCTTGAAACGCACAATATAAAATGATGAACAATCGACTGGCATATTACTTGCCGCTGATTTTAAATACTACATTTTCATAAAACATAAAAAAGGCAATTTTTTTTCGGTCGGATATGTGCAACGGCTGAAAATTCTAAAATGCAAATTATACAGGCAAGTTCATTCTGCTTTCTTCCTTTAGTAAAGTTGTTTATGATAAAAAAAATAGTATTATCCCTCCCTTACACATTTTACATTTTAAGGGATGGTTCAGTAAATAAGGACAAGAAAACGAGAGAGGAAAGGACTGATGTTGAGGTTTTGTTGAGGTTTTGAGTTTTTCTTGCCTACATGTCTTTTTCAAATTGGGGAATGGTGTATTTGTGGTCTGTGAAGTCCTTTGAGACATTTTGTGATTAAGGGATATGCAAATAGATTTGACGTGACCTGATGACGACAGTGCGGTAGTTGGCACAGTCTAATATAATGCACAAGTCATATTTGCATATTCACCATAAATGAATATTAATATTAAATACAATTTTCCTTGCACATAACTTAGCACCAGCTAAATGACTTCAGTGAGAAATTGATTTAATGTCACACACAAAATATATGTTTACAAAATAAAACTGCTCAAATCACGACCCAAAAGGTGCACGCCTTGGTTTACTGATAAAACTAGTTCACTTAAACAAGACTGCAGGAAATCTGAACGAAAATGGCGATTAAGGGCTATACAAATATATAGGACTTGACTCAAATGTATGTTAGCTCTGTAATGTTGGCATGTAAACATTTGCCAAGTCCAGCTAGCAGCTAAAAAAAAGTGGATCCAAAGGCACAGAAAAACATTTCTGAAAAGTCTTGTTGAAAAAAAGCATGGCAGAATTTCTGTTGTGACAGTGTTTCCATCTCTTTTCTAGTATTCAAAATGAAAAATAAGCAGCCGCACCATACACAAACTGAACTTTTAGTAATTTTTGGTGCCAACAATTCGGTTCATTCGAGGAAGGCACGACTGGCAGAAAGTTGACAAAGGAATAGCGCTGTATCGATGAATTACCCGAGATGATGCCAATGGTGATGTACATCTCACTGAGGGAGTTGGTGAAGGCGGAGGTGATAGTACCCAAGCTGACCAAAAAGCCCCCCACCATCACAATGGGGCGATGGCCGAATCGATTGCTCAGCATGGTGGATAGGGGGGCTGCAGAGAAGAAACAGCCAGGTGAATACTGCCAATTTGTGGTCGGGGCGGGGGGCAGGGATTTGAAAGAAAGTTCTTTAAAGCTCAGTAATGTATTTAATATAACAATGTCATGGAAAACCCTCATAGTTTTCTTTTCTTTTCAATATTTGATACAATAAGAAACAAAACATTTTATCATTGAAGTAATATTAATCAGTGTTGGTTTTCAGTTTAATTTGGAAACTTTTTATTTGAGACATTCCAACATATGTGTGAGTTAATAATTGTATATTTTCGTTTTCCGGAGTTCCGTTTAGCGGAGTGGATGACGTCACACGCTAAGCCGGGAATCGGAGAGGAGGTTAGCTCCGGTAGCTACCGGTTGCTCCACGTTAGCGACCGAGATGCTAGACATGAGCCACGTTTCCGTATAACACTGCAAACTGCACTCCCTGTACGCTTTGACGTTTTTCACCAGAACAGCCAGTTCGCGTGTCTTATTTGATTTATAGAGTTAACATTTACCATGATTACGGACGGTGCAGAAGACTTATAACGCCGCTAGCTGCTTAGCCTTAGCTCCGGCACTGCATCCACGATAGGGCCCCCTCATCACGCCGGCGCGAGAATTATTCAGGGCAAGGAGTTGAATCCTCGGATAAACGGATTTTTGTGCGTAAAAACCCATAACGATATGATAGAAAGTAATCCAAAGTGTACGGACGGCACCGAAGACTTGTAAAAAAAAAATGTAGTTTTTTTGACCCAACCGGGTCTAGTGGGTTCAAATCCTCACGTGTTTTCCTGCCTCCGCGATTTTCCGAAGAATTTCTCGCTGTTTTTTCAAGCCAAAATTATTGCCGTTGTTATCACTTTCTGCATTATGTTTCGACTTATTACTGACACTGAAGAAATTACCAATTTTGTGTTGATTTTCACCTTCCCTCGTCGACAAGCACCACAACAGTGACGTAATCTCAAAGCAACGAGATCTCGTTTGCCGAGATCGGCGTGCAGACGAAAACTCGAACCGCGACACCAAAACAACAATGGCGGATCTGCCTGACGAAGTTTGGAGTGCGGTAAATATTGTAAAAGTAAAAGTAATCGGGTAATAATGATAATTTTGTGTTAAAAAGGTTCAACCCAGTACTCACCAGTAAAGGTGAAAATGAAGACACTGATGGAGATGACCCATGACACCCGACTGTTGCTTTCGTTAAACTCCTTCATCAAATCCTGGAGAAAAATGCCCATGCTCTTGAGCGTCCCATAGGTGCAGACCTCCACCACGAAGAAGGCGAAGGCTACGGCCCAGCCCCAGCCACCATCAGGTACCTCGGTGTAGACATTTGGACCCAGGTAATTATTCCATTTGGAACCCATCAAGACTGCAATGACACGCAAAAGGATGTTAAACGTTGTTATTAAGTGCATTTGTAATTGATGTTGAAGAGACAAACTTGTTTAGTGGCTGTCATTTCTCCAGTTTTCCTTTTCTGTGTCACTTGAGTTCAATTACGAGCTAGGCAAGCCTCCTCAAGTACTTAATACTGTGTATAAACATAAATATTAATGTTATGCAGCTGGTGCATGATGATGTAACAGCTGCAAGCGGAGCCAGATGCAGCACCCAACAACTTCGAAATCCCCAGTAGAAAAACACAAGTGCTTTTTCATTAAAGAATAACTATGAATGTGTTTGACTTCAAAGTAGGGATATTCGATTCCACATTTTTTCACACGTATAAAGCATACTCAGCTAGAGAGTAGTCATCATTACTATATGCATATTGCTAAAATAAGCATATTGCATTCCCATCCCTGTAGAAAAAAGGCCGGTAAAGGACCATAAAGAAAAAACTTTATAAACATACATTTTTTCCAACTAAATATTGCACTCATTAAAAGGCATTTTACCATTCCTTAAATTCCAGGTTGCTGACTGTTAACGGGCCACACAAAGGCAGTCGATACTGGTATTGGTATCTAACTTTGAGTACCGATACCTTTAGATTTTTGCCATACGACCGTTTGTGGCGAATGAATACCTGACTCCAACTGATTGTACCAATTATTAATAGGCTATTTTCTCAAATGGCAAATAGACTTCTTTAGTTTTTTAAGCCATGGGGTGGTGCTTTGCAAAACATTATATTAACATTTTTACTCATAAAACAGTGGTCAACTGGTGTTCGGAGCAAATTAAAGGTGCTGTATGGAATTTGGATCTATTTTACTCACTAACGCCATCACCTGGAATGTGTCATCATTGCTGCCTCTATCAACCCCTTATGTTGTGTGTACAAGTAGTGCATTTCTTAGATGTGCTCAAATGAACTTTTTTTTTCATCTTTTTGGGGGTTTGGGTTGGCATTAGGACTGTATTTGAAACAGGGCTTTACTTACCTTTATCATTTTCATTCTTCAATAACAAAAACTGCAATGACTAGCACTAAGACACACTCCAACAGTCTCCCCCCCCATTTTTTCCCTCCCACCAAATGTGTTGCGCATCCCAAACAGCTTTACTAACAAGAAAATAAAAGCATTTAGGCACGATGGAAAAGCGTTAGGCATTGTGTTTACACATACATAATAGAGAAAATATTCTACTTTTAACTATCAAATTCCGGACACCTCAAATGACGCACCAACTTTTAAGGTAGAGAAGTTTTGCTTTAAAAAATTTTTTACATGCTATCACTGAGGAGGATCAATTCCAAAAACTTTGGGTTAGGAGATGGAAAGTCCGTCAGTGCCCCATACAGCCATGTATCATCAATTAACCATTGCATATAAAAGCTGACAGGCAAAGCATACAGTCCACGTGAAAGAACATTCAATATCAAGTATGGTGTTTTGATCATGTGAATCATGGTAACATTATAATTTCAAATGAATTGACAACAAACTGGCCCAGCATCTATAAAACTTGTACTAATACACATTTCATGCGTTGTTTTGGTGTAGCGACCCATAGGGGGTGATAACGCTTCATAGGACAATGCCGTACAAATTGATGCCAGCTGCCTTTAATCACAAAGGAAGAACAAATGCAATGGCAAAGCGAAGCAACCAAAGAGCAGCGTCGACGTATATTTTAAGCAGATTCGTTGAGAAACATGGCAACTATTTCAAGCATTTACAAGCACTTCACCCAAAATTAAAGCACAGTTCAACCCTTCAAATACAACATTAAAATTCAAGCAATTTCAAGGATTTCAAGCACCAGGGCATCATGTTAATCTGTTAATAAACAACGGGGTAGACTGCTGGAAGTGTGAATTTCCCTACGGGGATGAATAAAGTATCTATCTATCTATCACCCGTATGAACCCTTATTTGTGTTTGGCGAATGTGGCCTATAAAGTTATGTGTACCCTCTGGTCATGACATCGGCATTGCAGGGGGGGAGGTGAGCAGCGAGCAAGTGTGCGGCATTTCCCAAATCACGACTTGAAACAGCTCAGTGCCATTTCTGTCCTCTCATGCTCGCACTACGAAAGAACAGTCATTGAGATGTGTGCCTTCATTTTGAAATTTAGCAAGACATTCAAGTGTCAACCTCGACGCTAGAGCTGCAGTGTTACTCGTGCTCTGCGCCATACGTTTTACCTTTGTAATAGACACTGGACAACTACGAGAACACTAGTAACAAAGCAGCACGCAGAGAAGATATAGCTATATGTTTAGCTAGTTACTTACAAGCCGTGAGGTACAGGAGGAAAACACTCGTTAAGTTGAGAAACTCCAGCCTGCTCTTGGAACTAACTCAGAATTTTGTTATCTCCACTTTGCCCCCCATTTTTTTTTTTTTGCGGTGCTACTCTTGGACCAGTTCGTTATCGCTCCAGTTGCTACGTAAGAAAATATGAACGACTAAAATGATTTATAAATTCCACCTAGCTGGCATCATCTTCTCGTTTGCGGCTATAACAACCACTCGGCGCTGTGGCATCTGCGCTACTCGCTCCTGCTTTGGCAGCTCTTCACCGGCTCAAGCCGGTATTCAAACGCGGACGCGCACATTTCGCTGTCATGAACGCGCAGTGCTCAGAAAGCCCTTGCAGCTCAGAGGCGCACGCAAGACTTCATTTTGCAACGTGGAAACGACTTTGTTTGAGTGGTCGACCGATATCGGTTTTTTAGGGTAACTATTATTTTACACAGCACAACTAACATAACTTTCAACAGGCGTTATTAAAAAAAAAAAAAAGCCTTTTTACATGGATTATGTCTTGTTGACTTTGAATATGTCGAGTATATAAAAGCTGGGATAGTAGGGTAGCTGGAACCCTGAACTGTTTGCCAGCCAATCGCAGGGCACACAGAGACATACAACTCACCTGCTCATTCACACCTAGGAATAATTTGGACCAGTCAATTAACGTGACATGCATGTTTTTGGAATGTGGGAGGAAACCGCTCCACATTTCCCAATAGCGGCCTTTTATTGCAGTCATGTAAGACGCTAACCTGCTTATTGGGGGTATTAGGGGTTCAGTGTCTTACCCAAGGACACCTCGACATGTAACACGGACGAGCTGGGATTCGAACTGGGATCCCTTGATCCCAAGACGAGCGCTCTACCTCCTGAGCTACTGCCGCCCCAAGAAGTAAGAAGAAAGAAACCCACGCAAGCACAGGGAGAACATGCAAACCCCACACAGGAAGGTTCGATCTCTCGACCTCAGAACTGTGTCGCACACGCGCTTTCCCGTGTTATTTTCGATTGTTCTTGATTGTTCTCAGCTCAGGGATGCTGCTGGAAATGTGAATTTCCCTTCGGGGATGAACAAAGTATCTATCTATCTATCTATCTATCTATCTATCTATCTAACCACTGTCTCACCGTGCTGCCCCCGCTGTAGTCAATATTTTAAATTGGCATTTTGTTGTGTCACACAGGGATTCCAGTTGCTTGGCTTTTAAGTTACTTAGAATAAAACGGTTTAAGCTTAAATGAGTTAAAAGTTCACGAAGAGTGAAAAATTAATGCTATTATAATTTAGTAGAACAATAAATTAAAACATATTATAAGTATTCATTATGTGCATAATATTACATGATTATTGTTAATATACTGATCAAATCCTTTTCTTCTTGCAATTTTCTTGTTTTCTTCATTTCCCCCCTTTTTTGTTTTATTTCATTTTTCTTTTGTTCTTCTGTTACTCCTAGTGTTTTAATTATTTTTTAATTTTTCTTTTTTGATCTTCATTTTTGCCTTTTTTATTTTATTTCATATATTTTATTTTATTTCTTTTTTCTTGCTTTTTCTTCTTTATGTTTTCCTGCCTTTTTCCTTTCTCATTTTTGTCTTTTTCGTTTCTTTGTCTGTGTCATCTGCAAACAACAACTGACTTACCTGCTACACTGTTCCACTGTTGTCCATCATCTCTACACCTCTGCCAAATACTCTCTCACCACACCATCCATGTACACATTAAACAGCCATGGTGACATCACACCCCCGTCTCACACCAGTCAACACAGGGAACCACTCACTTGTCTCACTCCCTACTCTTACACACACACACACACACACACACACACACACACACACACACACACACACACACACACACACACACACACACACACATATATATATATAGATGAGACATATATATATATATATATATATATATATACATATATATATATATATATCTCATCTCATCAGCTGCACCGCTTATCCTCAGTAGGGTCGCGGAGGTGCTGGAGCCCATCCCAGCAATCATCGGGCAATGGGCAGGGGACGCCCAGAACTGGTTGCCAGCCAATCGCAGGGCACACGGGGACAGACAACTCACACAAAATGCATGTTTTTTGGAATGTGGGAGGAAACCGGAGTGCCCGGAGGAAACCCATGCACGGGTAGAACATACAAACTGCTACAAGCTGGATTTGAACCCACGCAGTAGGTTCCCATGATATGAACTGTCGCACATGCGCTATCCACTGCGCCGCCGTGCTACCCTATATATACACCGTATTTTCCGCACTGTAAGGCGCACCTAAAAGCCTTTATTTTTTTCAAAAGCTGACCATGTGCCTTATAATACAGTGCGCCTTATTTATGGTTCAATATTAATTCGCAAAATCTTGCAACTAACTTGCAGCCGCCGACTAGATTTTCCCCCGAACGCCAAGTAGTCCGCGGTGTATGCTGGGATTTATTTACCGGCGTTTCATTGGCTAACCAATGTGTCAATCATCATTTGAATGGATCACTATTGGCTAAAGTTATTCGGATGTCAAGGGAAGGATCCTTTTTATCATTTACAGGCTGGCATTGGCTTGAACGGCAAAACAAAGCCTGCAATTGGCCAAAAAAGACGTGTCAATCATCAGTTGAATCGATCACTATTGGCTAAAGTTATTCGGAGGTCAAGGGGCGGATCCTTTTTATCAATTACAGGCGGGCATTGGCTTAAACGGCAAAACAAAGCCTGCAATTGGCCGAAAAAGATGAATGCGTATAGCACGTGGCTGACGGCATACAGAAAGCATTTTTTTACTATTTTGTATTTGTAAATATTTTATTCTCCTGGATTTACTAAACTCACGGATATAAGAGGACCACTGCTTCACATTATGAAAACAACGACTTTGGTGAGCAACTCCGGCTATATATATTATCCTTGTATCTTGTTTCAGACTGAACTCGATGTTTCTGTGATAAGCGGTGCAGAAAATGGATAGAATGGAGTGTCTATTTTTAAATTAAACTCAATTCCAAGTGTTTATTGTCATATATACAGTAAAGTTGCAAGCAAAAAAGAAAATAGAAACTAAGGGATGGTTGGCATTTCTTGAATCCCAAGACTTTGACCTTCCGAATGATGGAACGATGCATTTGAGTGACATCGTACGGACACCGCATCCGCACGTGTTTTCGACACGTATTTGCGTCTTTGCAAGCTTTCGTAATGTTAAGGGGGTAATAAGTTTGACTGAACTATCTGACTGTTTTGTCGATGGTCCCATTGTAGCGCCCTATAATCCGGTGCGTCTTATGTATGTCAAAAATAGGACCAAAAACAATTTTTTCGGGGTGCGCCCTATAACCCGGTGCGCCTTATAGTGCGGAAAATATGATATATATATATATATATATATATATATATATATATATATATATATATATGTTAAAATAAGATTACTGCACAATAAACATGAAAGAAGAAGGACATAATGTTAAAAAACAAAGAATAAAAATATTCATTTACGTACCATTTAACTGGCCTCTTTGTTTACTGGTTCTTAGCAGTGTTTTTTGCCCCGCGTTTCTTAAAAAACATTAATCAACAAATCCAGATGATGATGTCTACTTTTGCCGGCTTTTGACAATCAACTGAAAATACGTGAGGCAGCCGTCATCATAATGAGGAATAACCCAACCTCATAACACTTTTTCTGGGTGTTTGCTTGTCACAAATTCAGAAATTTCATGGAATTTTGCCAAAGTGCATGCCGGGACTCACGCATACGCACCGGAAAAGTCATGGCATAGATCAACTGCATGGCTGTATTTAACAATTTGGCTCGACGATCTTGTGTGCGCTTTCGGGCACAGATTAAGAGATACATTGCGAAACACTTATATGTCCTTATGCAGCATCATAAGTGTTCACATTATCAAAAAATGAATATATTTTTGTTTACCTTGTCAAACGATGTAGATTTTTGTTAACAGTTAAAGAGATAAGATGGTAAGGCCTTAAAAAATCCAGCCCGACCAAGTAACTTGATTTGCAGGGCCGAGTCCCGAGGAGAGTTGACAAATGATAGCAAATTAAAACCTGCCTTTTGTAACAAAATCTAAGTTAAACAAGACTTAATGAACATTTACATCAATAGCGTTCCTGTGTCTGCAGAGGTTGCATTAACTGTCAATTTTCCACCATTGACGGTTCTTTTTAAAAGTAGATGGGAAAACCTTTAAGGCTGTGTGTCATTTTGACGGGTTGGTAACTAGTTGCTGTCACTATAGAGTAAATCAGTTACTGATGTGATACACTCGTGCCCGCTCCTTTGGCACCAACTGCCTCGGATTCTGATTGGCTCCCTGTCCCTATTTAAACCCACTCCTTTCTGTCACCTGTAGTCTGTCCGTCTGCGAACCTCAGTTTACGCTAGGCGAGCCTTTCGACCCAGACTCACTCCTGTTTTGGCTCCCGTCTGATTCCCGGCTTCGACCCAGTTCCAGATCTCGACCACGTTTTTGCTCTCCTTTTGCCTACTGACCTGTTTTTTCCCGCTCCCGCGTTCAGAGCAACCTGCTCCCCGCGACCACCGGATCGTGTGTGTGCAATCCTTTCCATTCTTCCCAATAAAACTGAGAAATGTACGTTCTGGTCTTGACAGTAAAGCTGTTTTGCAGAGTTTGCAGACGCAGCTGCTTTAGCTGTCAGTCTTGTATCATTTTTGCTAAAGTAAACCGACAACCACTTGTTTCAACCAAACATCTGACCCTGTGAGTGAATATAACGTACTTTACACATGATCATTTCAGCTAAAGTATACAGACAACTTCTTGTTTCAACCGGACATCTGACTGTGAGTGAAAGTAACGTGCTTTAAACACGATAACTTCAATAGTGATGAATTATTTCACAACATCCTTAAGAGAAAGAGAGGCAGTAGGACAAAGAAAAACAATGACAGGTGGATAATAATTTCTGAAAGGTCAGCGAGAGAGACAATTTTAGGCCCTACCAGACCCAAATTTGGGTTGGGCTTGGGTTTAAGATCTTACCTCAGATCCGCGATCATTTTACCAACATTCCCTCCTGTTTTCTACTCAACAAAAAAAAGGAAATGTAGAAAGTTGATCCAGAATGTTTTTGGAGCCTTAGCCTCTTACTTTCTCCTCTATAACATAAATCGACGTCTCTGGTCTCTGACTTGTTTCTTTATTACAAAATTTAAGCAAAAAAAATGAGACAATGTATAATCATACCCGAACTTTCCTATGCTTTTGTTGCCTCCGCTCCAAATTTTTGAAATAGTGCTCCAATCAACAAATCCAGAATAAGACAATACAGGTCAATACACGCCCTGCGACTGGCTGGCAACCAGTTCAGGGTGTCCCCTGCCCACTGCCCGGAGATGGCTGGGATGGGCTGCAGCACACCCGCGACCCTACTGAGGATAGGCGGTACAGATAATGGATGGATGGATGGATGGAGGTCAATACAATAAACAATTATCTTAAGTGCAAGTACAACTCAATAAGCTGAGGGCTAAAAAAGCTAAAAAAAATACAATATTGATCAGATATTGGGCTGCCGACTAGCAGTCAAAATTAAGATTCCTGTTTTTATGAGTATGTTGAACGAGTAAAAATTGTACCGAGGATACAATTCCATGGTGATTGTAGATCAGGGGTCTTCAACATTCTTCAAGGGTCGAACTACTTTTGGTTACTAATCAGTGCAAAGGATACCCCGTTTGACATGAATTTCTAAAATAGGAACGAAGCTACATGGCTTGCTAAATAGCTAAAAAGGTAACTTGATTGTTATCTGGAAATGTAAACCGGTAAAAAATTAAGAGTGCATTAGATTGTTAGCTATAGGAGTAAAAAGCCATCTAAATAGTCGGATGGAAAGCTTAAAACAAAGCTAGATAGCACTGGGGAGTTATTTTTAGAGCAGGTCCGCAGGCGCTTCAACTGCCCTCAGGGGGCACCCTGGTGCCCGCAGGCACAACATTGGAGCCCCCCTGCTTTGGATCTTGGTTGAGACACAACTTTACACACAATCTTTAGTTTAAGTGCAATACAACAGTGTTTCTAGTGAATTCAAATTGTTTCCGATAATCTGGTGACTTTATTGCATGGTTTTTACTCAGTTCAGTCATTTGGACCTTTTCTTCATTTTTCAAGAACATTTTGTTGTCAATCTCTTCCAGTGGTCTGTGGAATGTTCGTTTGAGTTGGTTATCAGCATGTACTTGTTGAGGCAAGATTGCCTCAACAAGTACATGCTGATAACCAGAATGCATTCTGATAAACCCTCTACTAAAATAAAAAAAAAATTGAGAAAACGTCATAAAAGCAGGGGACTTTTGGACGTGAAATTAGATAAAACGGGGTATGTCCTTATGTCACACATAAGTGTTATGTCATGCTTACTTTCTTTAAAAATGTCCGCCATCATTGACAGGTATAAAAATGGTAGATGTTTTTTTGTTTTTTATGAACTCCATCATGGTCAGATCTTCACTCTTTACGTCCGTCACAGCGCTGCAATTAAAATAATGAAATATTGTCTTCCAATAATTAAAGTTAGGGATGAGCGAGTAGAATAACAAGTACTGCTGCTTATACCAGCCTTTTTTTGATGAACCGGTACTAATTGTACGATATGATACTCAAACTTTCAGAATGAAATAGTTTTTTACTCAGTGATTAAAGATCTAGTATCAATATTGTAAAACACGCCGCTGCTCGTCATTGTCATTGATCTGTCTCATCCCTGAAGAACGGGATGACACTTTATTACAAAAAAACAACGGCTACCAGATGTTGAAGGTTCTATTTCTGAGTCAGATCGGAAGGATTCTCCTGTTACTGGTAACCACGGAAACCAGTATTATCTGTTTCATGTGAGGACCAAAGCCCTACCCCAAAAGACGGCCTGGAGAGAGATTGGTGTACTTGCCCAAGGCACACCACAGAAGGAACACCGCTACGGCCCAGGTGGTTAAGGGATCCGTGAACCGTGAACTCACAAAACGAATGTTGCATGCCCACTAGTAGTTATTTTACATTCAAGTCCAGTCAAGTCAAGTTTATGTGTATAGCCTTTGATCACAAAAAGTCTCAAAGGGCTGTACAGATCCCAAGAGCCAAGAAGAAATCCACAGGTTTAAGAGCGTTCTCCATTCAGGCGCCGTGCTGTGAGATTATTTGCCCCCTGGGATTTTATATTACCCTCAATAAAAGCACTGTTCTTTTTGTCAGTACAGGGACCCGTGGCTACTCAGCGCTTTGGTCATCGCAAACTTTAATTTGAATTGTCTTTAATGTCATTGATATCAATGTGTCGTGCTTTGTGTTCAGTGTTGGGAACATAGATACTCACTACTTCTTCCAAAAAGTAACTGAGTTAGTACCTGACTTACTCCATGGTGAAAGTAACGAGTTACCAGGGAAAGTAACTATTTCTGTTACTTAAAAAATAAGTTGTATTATGTCAGAGAATTTACATTTTCCGAGCAAATACATAAGGAAATGTAATTTAAAGAAACACATGTAGACGGTCTGGCATTGCCAGGCCGATAGACGACTGGATTTGGCTGCTTGGAGTGGTTGGTAGTCAAGAGCTGCATTACCAAAGTTTGCCGCCGGAAGGCATTAGAGACCCCATGAAAAGGACCACACAAATGATGTTTATCGATTTGTTGGGAGTGCCTTGACACAAAATTTAGCTGAAGATCCTTGCAGATGCTTAAAGTACAACTGTGTACATTTTCATGAAAAATCGGTTGAGATGTTTTGGAGCCATAAATCACACGGGTGCTGGCGGCTTTCTTCAATTCTACAATAAAAATGGTGAAAGAATGAAAAGGACAATGATTTTAACCAGAAGATTGCGTAAATCGGTAAAATATTTTGACGTTACGGACACAGCCTTTAGTGTGTATGTGGTATTGTGTTCAGATATCACTATCGATGATTACTCAAGTTTTGAGTTTTGGCTCATTATTGGTCTTTCTCTCACACACACATTCTCTCCCTCTCTTTTTTTCTTTTTCTCACTCTCTTTTTTCTCTCTCTCTCTTTACACCGATCCCTCTCACCTGGACAGGAGCAGGTGTGCTGTGAGGATTATTTTTTTTTCTTCTCCAGTGCCTTCAACACCATACAGCCTCTGCTACTTAGTGGTAAACTGACAGAGATCGGAGTAGGTTCACACCTTGTGGCATGGATTACGGACTACCTGACAGGCAGACATTAGTAAATGAGACAGTGGGCCTGTACATCTGACACTGGTCCAAAGCACGCGAGCGCCGCAGGGGACCGTGCTATCTCCAACCCTGTTCACCCGGTATACGTCGGACTTTCAGTACAACTCTGAGTCCTGCCACGTGCAGAAATTGCTGACAAACCTGCTATCATCGGATGTATCCGAAGTGGGCCGGAGGAGGATTACAGGAAATTGAACCAAGACTTTGTTCAATTGAGCGACGCTAACCACCTGCCCCTGAACACCACCAAGACCAGGGAGATGGTGGTGGACTTCAGGAGGCCTAGATTTCACCCGGAACCAGTAACCATCAAAGGAGAATGTGTAGAGTTTGTCCAGACGTACAAATACCTGGCTGTGCAGCTGGACAATAAACTGTATCGGACTGTCAACACAGAAGCTCTGTGTAAAAGGACAAAGCCGAGTGTACTTTCTCAGAAGGCTGGCGTCCTTCAACATCTGCAAAAAGCTATTGCAGATGTTCTATCAAACTGTTGTGGCAAGCGCCCTCTTCTATGTGGCAGTGTGTTAGAGAGGCAGCACTAAGAAGGATGTCTCTCGTTTGAATAAACTGGTAAGGAAGGCGGTCTCTGTTCTGGGCACAAGCTGCTGACAATCATGGACAATTCACTACATCCACTACAGAGCATCATCTCCAGACGGAAGTGCAGCTTCAGCGACAGACTTCTGTCACAGTCTTGTTCTATCGGCAGACTGAGGAGATCATTTCTCCCTCATGCGATGAGGCTATTTAACTGCACCCGGGGAAGTAAAAGCCCACATTAAACATTAAACCCCAATCCCCCACATTTGCATATTTTACTCTATTTTTATTACAGTTTCTTTTTTTTGGAACATTATCTAAATGCTCTTTATTCTACACTTTATGTTGGGTGTTTTTGTAATCTATATCTCTTGTTTTTTTATTTCATTTTAATCATTGTTTTTTTTAACACAAGGATACTGCCGGAAATAAGAATGTCCTTATGGGGATGAATAAAATCTCTCTCTCTCTATCTCTATCCCCTTTCTTTGTTTTCTCACCTTCTCTCTCTCTCATTCTCTCTTTCTTTCTAACTATCTTTCTTCATACCTTCTTTTTTTCTCTTTCCTTTTCACCCCCTCTCTTTTTCTCCCATTTCTCATTCTTTCTCTCTCTCTCTCTCTCCCTCTCTCTCTGTCTCTCTCTCTCCCTTTCTATGTTTTGGTCTTTATTTTTTCTCACTTTCTCTTTCTCTCTCTTTCCCTCATTCGCTCTTCTTCTCTTGATTTGCCTCTTTGTCTTTCACTCTCTTTTTCTCCCTCTCTTTGTCTCTTACTTTCTTCCTGTCTTTATTTCATTTTCCTTTGTAGTTTATTTCTCTATTTTCCATCTTTCTTTTTCTTCCTTTTGCTTTTTTCCCTTGCCTTTTTCTTTTGTGCTCTCGCTATTTCTCTCTTTCCCCTTTTCTCTCTATCTTTCTGTCTGCCTTGTTCTATTGTTTCTCCATCTCTGTCTTTTTTTCTCTTTCTCTTTAATTTACTAGTGCACGGATGTGACCTGTTTCTGATCTGTGAAAGCAGGGGTGTCGAACTAATTTTAGCTGGAGGCCACATGCAAGAAAAAAATCTGCCGGGGGCGGAATAGTAGGTTTAAGAAAAAGCCTACGTAGGCGACAATAGTATCGATCTGATCCAAGTACTCGCTCAGTACCGATAATGTTGATATTTGCATCGATCCCCCCTACAAGATCGATTCAGATTCCTGCCATATCAGAATTCTGGACTGAGATTTTTGATCTTGAACAGCTGAAAAGTTTCAGGTACCTATCTCGGACGATTGGCGTAAGGTAGTGCCGTGCGCAATTGTTTATTGTCGGAGCTGCTGCCAAACGCTGGAGAAGGAGCAACCCCTTCCCGACCTCTAAGATGCTGCTTGGCTTTCGGGTGCTCACAAGTAAGTATGGGTTGTTGTAAAGGTTGCTCCCACTTCCGTAGGTAAGTGGCCCTTCTAGAGGGACGTGTCCGTGAGCTAGAGCAGTTTAAATGGAAAATGTTAGGTGCCACGGATACCACTGCTAGCGTGGGTTTTAGCGAACCTGCTAGTCCGGTTGGTCCCTAAACGGCTTGCACTCCGCGGTGTGCCAGTCCAGACACATAATAAGTTCAGCCCCCTTGCTAGTCCCACTCCACCCCGGTCTACTGGCTCCCGCACCCTAGTTATTGGTGACTCCATCACCCGTAACATAAATCTTAGCACCCCAGCCACCGTTGTGTGTATTTGTGGGGCCAGAGCACCTGACATTGCTAGGACCTGTAATCTCACCAGAAAGATAAGTTGGCATCAAGTATTTGTCTCTGGCCCCCTGCAAGAGGCAATGATGAGAGGTTTAGCAGACTGTATTGCTAGAGCTAAATACCGCTATGCTAGATTCACGCAATTCACATAGTTTTTGTAGTATAGAGCGTTCCATTGCCTGTACCACACACCCTGATCCGTACTCTTCGTTCCATTGCCTGTACCACACACCCTGATCTGTCCTCTTCGATAGCATCTTCTTCTGTGCTTCTTACCTCTGATTATCCCTTGTTAGGTGAGGAGGGAGAAGCTATAACATTATTTTCTACTGCTATTCCCCCTGTTACTCCACCTGTCAACAATATTCCTGTGGTATGGAATTTGGGCCGTACCTGCTGCCATGCAAGGCACAAGACTGGCAGCATAATCTTGTGGAGGTTACCACTAAGGTTCAAAACTCTGTAAAAGGTTCCGCTTGGTCCACAGTGCGGAAGCTTGGTCTTGTGGATATTAGATCTCTTGCATCCAAAGCTTTACTTCTCAATGACCTTATTAATGATCAAAACCTTAATCTAATTGGCCTTTGTGAGACCTGGTTAAAACCAAATGAGTTTGTAGTGCTAATTGAGGCTTCTACCCCTAACTTTGTGAGTTTGCATTTGGCACGACCGTGCAAAAAAGGTGGCGGTGTTGCTCTAATGTCGGAAAGTATGCTGAAATTTACTCCTGGTACCTCTACTGTTTTTAAAACATTTGAAGCACTTGTTATGAGGTCCTCAATGTCAACAACGATTTATGTTGTTGTGTATCGCCCAACAGGACCATATTCAAATTTTTGGGATGAATTTTCGGAACTGTTAACAGACGTAATACTATATGCAGACAGTGCTGTAATTATTTGTGATTTTAATGTTCACATAAACTCCCCATCTAATTCACTTGCGGTTGCTTTTAAGTCACTAGTTGATACATTTAGTTTTAATCAAATAGTTGATGTGCCCACTCATAAAGATTGGAATTCTCTAGACCTTGTTCTGACCCGGGGTGTAGTAGCCTCAAATATTTCAGTATTAGTATCCCAATACCATCTCTGATCACTATCTTGTTCAGTGTGAAGAGCTGTTTAATGTTTATAAGGAAAATTTTGGCTTTTGTAGTCGCATTATCCGCCTTTGAACGACATTAGCTTTAAAATTACTATTACCTACGGCAACTGCGGCTTTCCCTTCGTACATTTGGCCTGTTGACTCACTTACAATCAACTGTAATACTGCCTTGGGTAATGTTCTTGAGTCTGTGGTACCCCTAGGGCATACATTTTGACCAAAGAAGCATACACCTTGGTTTACTGAAGAAACCAGGTCACTCAAACAAGGTTGCAGGAAACTTGAATGAAAATGGCGAACTACAAAGCTGGAGGTCTTCCAATTGGCCTGGTGTGACAGCTTGCTGGAATATAAACTAGTTCTTGCCTCAGCTAAAGCATCATTTTTCTCTAAGATTATTGTTGTCCATAACAATAATCCGAATTTTTTATTTGACACAATGGCAAAACTTACTATACAGCAACTTAACCCAAATAGTTCTACTTATTCTGCTAATGACTTTATGTTATTTTTTTTTAAAAAGATTCAATTAATCCGGAATGAAATTTTAAATTAACGCTCTGCAACCCCTTCCTACCTTAAATATGCGGAGGTTTTAGGTCAGGACCGTGTTGGCGGCTGATCAGAATTGTTGTCCAGTTTCAATGATTCGTCCATTAACAGTCTTACTCAGATGGTCAGTAGGTCCAAATTAACTACTTGCCTGCTTAAACCATTTCCGGCTTTACAGGTGAAAGATCTGTTTGGGATCTTAGGACCTTCAGTTTTAAATATTATATTAATATATCGCTATTGTTTTGTATTGTTCCGGTAGTCGTCAAGTCTGCTATCATTAAACCCATGCTTAAGCGACCTAACCTTGACCTGGAAAGCCTTGGTCCCTATAGGCCAGTTTCAAATCTGCCGTTTTGCTTATGACTTTATGTCGGAAAATAATCTCGTTGAAACTGTCCAGTCAGCATTTAGAGCAAAACACTCTACTGAGACAGTCCTGGCTAAAGTAACCAAGGATCTCCACTTAGCAATAGATTCCAGTGCCTCGTCAATCCTACTGCTGCTAGATCGCAGTGTTGGTTTAGATACTGTGGACCACAACATATTACTTGTTCGTCTGGAATGCATCGGTATCTTAGGAACTGCTCTCCCGTGGTTTAGGCCCTACCAGACAGAATGCAATGTGTTAATTACGGCAATCTGACCTTTAAACACTCTGATGTCCCCTGTGTTGTTCCACAGGGCTCTGTAATTGCCCCCCTTGTTTTTAGTATTTATATGCTTCCGCTTGGTGATATTATCCGCAAGTATAATATTAGTTTCCATTGCTATGCAGATGACACTCAACTGTATCTGCCACTGGAGACAACTGGACGGTCATTCGCTTAAATTATCTCTATTATTTTGCCGTGTGCTCGCGTGCATATATGTTTATACATACATATATACATATATGTATATACATATATTTATATATATATATATATATATATATATATATATATATATATATATATATATATATACATATATATATATATATATATATATATATATATATATATATATATATATATATATATATATATATACATATACACTTCTATGTATATACATATATAGCAATATCTCATTTCATCTCATTAGCTGCACCGCTTATCCTCAGTAGGGTCGCGGGGGTGCTGGAGCCCATCCCAGCAGTCATCGGGCAGTGGGCAGGGGACACCCTGAACTGGTTGCCAGCCAATCGCAGGGCTATATACCAATATGAATATACATATACAGTGGAACCTCGGTTCTCTACCATTATCCGTTCCAGAATCCTGTTCGAAAACCGATTCGTTCGATCACCAAAATAATTTTTCCCATTAAAAATAATGTAAATCATTTTAATCCGTTCCAACACCCTGAATGTTTACCTTGAATGTTTAACGTAAACATAAAGCTAACCCAGGCTAATCATACGTTGGCGTTATTGTAATCTTCCGTACGAAAGATTATGAACGTGCAAAAATAAAAAAATCAGGTCATTTACAAGTTATTTAGCACCCGGGTCTCCACAACAAGTGGTGAGCGGTTCATTGGAAAGGGGGCTGCGTCCCAACACCCTGAATGTTGGGCTCCGTTCCAACACCCTGAATGTTTTGAATGTTTAATGTAAACATGAAGCTAATCTAACGTACGAAAGATTACGCTAACATGAACGTGTAAAAATTTAAAAAAAGGATAAAGAAAAGAATTATGCATAGGATTTCTTACCTTTGTGGTGATCAGCAGAAGGCGCAGGTGGACGGTGGTGCTATTATTTCTTTCTTGAATGCAATAGTTGTACGCATTACTTTTCTTTTTTCACCTGTAGAAACTGCTGCTTGCACTGACTTTCTTCGGAGGCATAATTAGGGGCTAAGACACTTCGTACACCTATATTAAAAGCGAAAGCAAAACGAAGCACGGCCGCACGCAATAAGAGCGATCTACACCCGTACGCCGCTCAGCATCGCACCCTAAAGTACGCACTCACGCATTACCGGCGTTCTAACTTTTTTGACCGAATAGCGAAGCAAGAATTTCTGGAAATTTTTGGTCGGACTCCGATTTGTTCGAACTGAGAGGCATTCAAAAACCGAGGTTCCACTGTACATATATACATATATGTATATACGTATATATATATAATATATATATATATATATATATATATATATATATATATATACATGTACACATACTGGACTGTCTCAGAAAATTAGAATATTGTGATAAAGTTCTTTATTTTCTGTAATGCAATTAAAAAAACAAAAATGTCATACATTCTGGATTCATTACACATCAACTGAACTATTTCAAGCCTTTTATTATTTTAATATTGCTCAATTTGGCTTACAGCTTAAGCAAACCAAAAATCCTATCTCAAAATATTAGAATATCATGAAAAAGTATACAAGTAGGCTATTCAACTAATCACCTGAATCATCTAATTAACTCGAAACACCTTGCGAGGGTTTCCTGAGCCTTAAAAACACTCAGCTTGGTTCAGTAAACTAAATCACAAGTATGGGGAAGACTGCTGATCTAACTGCTGTCCAGAGGACCATCATTGATACCCTCCATCAGGAGGGTAAGACACAAAAGGAAAATTCTCAAAGAGCAGTGCAGTTTCAAAGCATATCCACCAAAAGTCTGTTGGAAGGGAAAATGTGGCCGGAAACGCTGCACAACCAAGAGAGATGACCGCAGCCTTAACAAAATTGTGACGAAGAGCCGCTTCCAGAATTTGGGGGAGCTTCAAAGACAGTGGGCTGAAGCTGGAGTCCAGGTATCAAAAGCCACAGTTCACAGACGTGTCCGGGAAATGGGCTACAATAGCCGTATTCCCATGGTCAAGCCACTTCTGAACTCAAGACAACGGAAGAAGCGTCTGACTTGGGCTATGGAGAAGAAGCACTGGACAGTTGCAGAGTGGTCCAAAGTCCTCTTTTCAGACGAAAGCAAGTTTTGCATTTCATTTGGAAGTCAAGGCGCCAGAGTCTGGAGAAAGGCTGGTGAGGAGCAAAATCCAAGTTGCTTGAAATCCAGTGTGAAGTTCCCACAGTCAGCAATGGTTTGGGGAGCCATGTCAGCTGCTGTTGTTGATCCACTGTGTTTCATCAAGTCCAGAGTAAATGCAACTGTGTACCAAGAGATTTTAGAGCACTACATGTTTCCATCTGCTGAAAAGCTCTATGGAGATGAGGATTTTATTTTCCAGCATGATCTGGCACCTGCCCACAGTGCCAAAACCACCAGTAACTGGTGCACTGACCATGGCATCACTGTCCTTGATTGGCCCACTAATTCCCCTGACCTGAACCCCATCGAGAATTTGTGGGGTATAGTTAAGAAGAAGATGAAAGACACCAGACCTACAAATGCAAATGAGCTGAAGGCCGCTATCGAAGCATCCTGGGCATCAATAACACCTCAGCAATGCCACAGGCTGATTGCCTCCATGCCACGCCGGATTGATGCAGTAATCCATGCAAAAGGATTCCCAACCAAGTACTGAGTGCATCAATGGACATTTTCAAATGTTTGATTTAGTTTTGCTGTTATAAAATTATTTTTTTACTTGGTCTGAGGAAGTATTCTAATATTTTGAGATAGGATTTTTGAGTTTTTTTCAGCTGTAAGCCAAAATCAGCAATATTCAAATAATAAAAGGCTTGAAATAGTTCAGTTGATGTGTAATGAATCCAGAATGTATGACATTTTTGTTTTTTTAATTGCATTACAGAAAATAAAGAACTTTATCACAATATTCTAATTTTCTGAGACAGTCCAGTATATGTAGATACATATACGTATATACAGTACATATAAGTATATACATATATACATATATATATATATATATATATACGTATATGTGTATACATATACATATATACATATATGTATATACATATATATACATTTACAGTCGTATGCAAAGGTTTGGACACCCCTGATTTTCAATACATTCCTCTATAAATCATTGGTTATTCAGATCAGTAATTTTAGTTAAATGTCTGAGAAGTGAAATGACGTTTATAGGATTCACAGAAAGTGTGCAATAATTACATAAACAAAAGTAGGCAGGTGCAAAAGTTTGGGCGACTCTCAGAGAACAGACTCGCCATGCCAAGCTGTACAACCGTAGGGCCAAAGGATCACCCCTCGTCGTGGGAAACCGGGTGTTGATTGCCAACAGAGGTGTCCCAGGGAAACGCAAAATTGCATTAAGTGGGAGTCGACTCCTCCTTGATCTGCTACCTTATCGTGGTGGAGGAGTTTGTGTGTCCCAATGATCCTAGGAGCTATGTTGTCGGGGGTTTTAAGCCCCTGGTAGGGTCACCCATGGCAAACAGGTCCTAGGTGAGTGGCCAGACAAAACGCAGATCAGAAGACCCCTAATGATGAGAAAAAACTTTGGTCCTCGATTTCCCTCGCCCGGACGCGGGTTACCGGGGCCCCCTTCTGGAGCCAGGCCTGGAGGTGGGGTCCGCTGGCGAGCGCTTGGTGGCCGGACCCTTACCCACGGGGGCCGGCCGGGCACAGCCCGAAGGGACGACGTGGGACCCTCTTCCCATGGGCTCACCACCTGTAGGAGGGGCCAAAGGGGTCGGGTGCGCAGAGAGCTGGGTAGCAGCCAAGGGAGGGGTCCTTAGCGCGACGATCCCCGGCTACAGAAACTGGCTTTTGGGACATGGAATGTTACCTCTCTGGCAGGGAAGGAGGCCGAGTTGGTGCGTGAGGTTGAGAAATTCCGACTAGATATAGTCGGACTCACCTCTACGCACGGCTTGGGCTCTGGTACCAGTCCTCTCGAGAGGGGTTGGACTCTCTTCCACTCTGGAGTTGCCCGTGGTGAGAGGCGCAGAGCCGGTGTGGGCATATTAATTGCTCCACGGCTCGGCGCCTGTACGTTGGGGTTCACCCCGGTAGACGAGAGGGTAGCCTCCCTCCGCCTTCGGGTGGGGGGACGGGTCCTGACTGTTGTTTGTGCTTATGCACCAAATAGCAGTTCGGAGTACCCACCCTTCTTGGGGTCCTTAGAGGGTGTGCTTGAGAGCGTGCCCCCTGGGGACTCCCTCGTACTGCTGGGAGACTTCAACGCTCACGTGGGCAATGACAGTGAGACCTGGAGGGGCGTGATTGGGAAGAACGGCCCCCCTGACCTGAACCCGAGTGGTGTTTCGTTATTGGACTTCTGTGCTCGTCATGGTCTGTCCATAATGAACACCATGTTCAGACATAGGGGTGTCCATATGTGCACTTGGCACCAGGACACCCTAGGCCGTAGTTCGATGATCGACTTTGTCATCGTTTCGTCGGACCTGCGGCCGCATGTTCTGGACACTTGGGTGAAGAGAGGGGCGGAGCTGTCAACTGATCACCACCTGGTGGTGAGTTGGCTTCGATGGTGGGGGAAGATGCCGGCCCGACCCGGCAGACCCAAGCGTGTTGTGAGGGTCTGTTGGGAACGGCTGGCAGAATCTCCTGTCAGAAGAAGTTTCAATTCGCACCTCCGGCAGAACTTCGCCCATGTCCCAAGGGAGGCGGGGGACATTGAGTCCGAGTGGACCATGTTCCGCGCCTCCATTGTCGAGGCGGCTGATCGGAGCTGTGGCCGTAAGGTAGTCGGTGCCTGCCGCGGCGGCAACCCTCAGACCTGTTGGTAGTCACCGGCGGTGAGGGATGCCGTCAAGCTGAAAAAGGAGTCCTTCGTGGCCTGTGGGACTCTGGAAGCAGCTGGCAGGTATCGGCTGGCCAAGCGGAATGCGGCTTTGGCGGTTGCCGAGGCAAAAACTCGGGCATGGGAGGAGTTTGGCGAGGCCATGGAAGCCGACTTCCGAACGGCTTCGAGGAAATTCTGGTCCACCATCCGACGTCTTAGGGGGGGAAGCGTTGTGCCATCGACACTGTGTAGAGTGCCGATGGGGCGCTGCTGACCTTGACCCGGGACGTTGTGAATCGGTGGGCGGAGTACTTCGAAGACCTCCTCAATCCTACCGGCACGTCTTCCTCTGGGGAAGCAGAGCCTGAGGACTCTGGGTTGGGCTCTCGTATCACTGGGGTTGAAGTCACCGAGGTTGTCAAAAAACTCCTCGGTGGCAGGGCCCCGGGGGTCGATGAGATCCGCTCGGACTTCATTAAGGCTCTGGATGTTGTGGGCGTGTCATGGTTGACGCGCCTCTGCAACATCGCGTGGACATCGGGGACAGTGCCTCTGGACTGGCAGACTGGGGTGGTGATTCCCGTCTTTAAGAAGGGGGACCGGAGAGTGTGTTCCAACTAGAGGTAAGATCGGGCCCAAAAAAAGCACCCGAGCCCGACGCAGGCCCGAGGGGTATTAAACCCGACCCGGACCGAGCCCGACTAATTAACTGGATTTGCTGGCCCGGCCCGAGGGGGCCCGAAATTACATATTTTATTTATAAGGAGGGGTGATTTATGATAACAAATTAAACTCTGCCTTTTGTTACAACATCTAGGCCTAAGTTAAATAAAACTGTATAAACATTTACATCATTTTTTGAGGTAGCGAAAACATTTAAGGGCGTCCGTCATTTTGACGACTTGATCATTGGGCCATAATCCACAGCAGCAGTAGTAGTACGTCCTTAAGATTTTAGCGCGGCACTATCATTGAGTGGGTGTTGACGTGTTGTGCCCTTTTCCGACTCCTATGCAAATCCCCCCCCCCTGATCGTATTCTATATAAAACGCTTATTAAAACAATAAAGCGAGCTAATTATAATAATTGGGAGATCCTAGTCTATATAACGCGTTTATTTAAACAATAAAGCGTGATTTTATTCTGCAAATTGCGTTTTTTAACGCGGATGAAAATGTCACCAACGTCAATGTACACTTCCGACAAAAGCGATCGTATTCTATATAAAACGCTTATTAAAACTCTTACCAGAGTGCGTTTTCCTCGTCAGTTCTCCTCTCTTGAGTTTATCCTTAACTTCTTGTTGGTCCGACTCCATATCGGGGATACCAGGCCAAAATCACGCGAATTTGCGGAGGGGAAGATTATTAAGAGGACAGCATTCACGTCACGTCACGTGCACAGAGCATGCTCTGGCTCCGTTAAAAGCAATTACAGCTCCTTCTCCGTTTTATCCAAATTATTTATTTTATAACAAGTATTCCTTGGTCTAGTATCCATACATAGTTTAAGTATATATTTTTAATGAACATATATTTATAATTATTAATTAATTTAAAAAAAAAAAAAAAAAAAAAAAGCAGGACCGAACCCGACCCGACCCGACCGTATGACTGACATTTCAGGCCCGACCCGGCCCGAAATTGCCTCGGGTTCGGGTTCGGGTTCGGGCTCGGGCCATGAATCTTAGCTCTAGTTCCAACTACAGGGGAATCACACTTCTCAGCCTCCCTGGTAAGGTCTATTCAGGGGTACTGGAAAGGAGGGTCCGCCAGGAAGTCGAATTTCGGATTCAGGAGTAACAGTGTGGTTTTCGTCCTGGCCGTGGAACACTGGACCAGCTCTATACACTCTTCAGGGTCCTTGAGGGTGCATGGGAGTCTGCCTGTCCGGTCTACATGTGTTTTGTGGACTTGGAGAAGGCATTCGACCGTGTTCCTCGGGAGGCCCTGTGGGCGGTGCTTCGGGAGTATGGGGTACCGCACAGTCTTATCCGGGCTGTGCGGTCCCTGTATGCCCGGTGCCAGAGTCTGGTCCGCATTGCCGGCAGTAAGTCGGATTCGTTCCCGGTGAGGGTTGGGCTCCGCCAGGGCTGCCCTTTGTCACCGATTCTGTTCATAACTTTTATGGACAGAATTTCTAGGCGCAGCCTTGGCGGGGATGGAGTCCGGTTTGGGGGCCTCAGCATTGCGTCACTGCTTTTTGCAGATGACGTGGTGCTGTTGGCTTCCTCAAGCCGTGATCTTCAGCTCTCGCTGGAGCGATACGCAGCCGAGTGTGAAGCGGCCGGGATGGGGATCAGCACCTCCAAGTCCGAGGCCATGGTTCTCAGTCGGAAAAGGGTGGTATGCTCCCTCCGGGTCGGGGAGGAGGTCTTGCCCCAAGTGGAGGAGTTCAAGTATCTTGGGGTCTTGTTCACGAGTGAGGGTAGGATGGAATGGGAGATCGACAGACGGGTCGGTGCAGCGTCTGCCGTCATTCGGACCCTGTACCGGTCTGTCGTGGTGAAGAGGGAGCTGAGCCAAAAGGCAAAGCTCTCGATCTACCGGTCGATCTACGTTCCTACCCTCACCTATGGTCATGAACTTTGGGTCATGACTGAAAGAACTCGATCCCGGATACAAGTGGCCGAAATGAGTTTCCTGCGCAGGGTGGCTGGGTTCTCCCTTAGAGATAAGGTGAGAAGCTCAGACATCCGGGAGGGACTCGGTGTAGAGCCACTGCTCCTCCGCGTTGAGAGGAGCCAGTTGAGGTGGCTCGGGCATCTAATAAGGATGCCTCCTGGACGCCTCCCTCGGGAGGTGTTCCGGGCATGTCCCACCGGCAGGAGGCCCCGGGGGCGGCCCAGGACACGTTGGAGAGACTATGTCTTTCGGCTGGCTTGGGAACGCCTCGGGGTCCCGTCGGATGAGCTGGAGGAGGTGGCTGGGGATAGGGACGTCTGGGCTTCCCTTTTAACGCTGCTGCCCCCGCGACCCGACCTCGGATAAGCGGAAGACAATGGATGGATGGATGGATGGGAGTCGACCCCGTATGAAGTCATACGGACGGCACTTTCCTATGAAGTGTCATCAAAGATCAGCATCAGGTAAATATTCAGTACATTATTCTTTAAAAATATGGATGTTTCGATCCCAGTTCCGTTTGACTAGAAGGGAAGAACAAGCACTCCTTGGCGTGTGTGTCTTCACAGTAAGGATCTACCTGAAGGCCTGGATCATGGTATCTCTCGCTGCAAGTGCCCCTCGCACTGATTTGCAGCTTTTAAAGTCTTTGGTGGAATATTCAAACATAAATGCTGCAATATCTAAGGCTGCCCTTCAGAAATTTTCCAATCACCTGTTGTATCTAACACTAGAAACGGTCACACTCGCTTTGTTTGACAATCAAGTCAGTGCATCAACAAAACAACTCATGTGGCTATACAAATATATACATATACAGTGGAACCTCGGTTTCCGAACGCCTCTCAGTTCGACATATATATATATATATGTATATATATATATATATATATATATATATATATATATATATATATATATATATATATATATATATATATACATATACTGCGATTGGCTGGCAACCAGTTCAGGGTGTCCCCTGCCCGATGATTGCTGGGATGAGCTCCAGCACCCCCGTGACCCTACTGAGAATAAGCGGTACAGATAATGGATGGATGGATATATATATATATATATATATATATATATATATATATATATATATATATATATATATATATACAGTGCATCCGGAAAGTATTCACAGCGCTTCACTTTTTCCACATTTTGTTATGTTACAGCCTCATTCCAAATTGTATTAATTTAATCTCTTATCTCAAAATTCTACACAAAATACTCCATTATGACAATGTGAAAACGTTTTTTTTTTAAAACTTTTTTTGAATTTATTAAAAATAGAAAACTAAGAAATCACATTTACATAAGTATTCACAGCCTTTGCCATGAAGCTCAAAATTGAGCTCAGGTGCACCTTTTTTTCACTGATCATCCTTGAGATCTTTCTACACCTTAATTGGAGTCCACCTGCAGTAAATTCAGTTGATTGGACATGATTTGGAAAGGCACACACCTGTCTATATAAGGTCCCACAGTTGAGTGTGCATGTCAGAGCACAAACACCAAGCATGAAGTCAAAAGAACTGTCGGTAGACCTGCGACACAGGATTGTCTTGAGACACAAATCTGGGGAAGGATACAGAAAAATTTCTGCTGCTTTGAAGGTCCCAATGAGCACAGTGGCCTATTATTCGTAAATGGAAGACATTTGGAACCACCAGGACTCTTCCTAGAGCTGGCCGGCCTTCTAAACTGAGCGATCAGGGAAGAAGGGCCTTAGTCAGGGAGGTGACCAAGAACCCGATGGTCACTCTGTCAGAGCTCCAGCGTTCCTCTGTGGAGAGAGGAGAGCCTTCCAGAAGGACAACCATCTCTGCAGCAATCCACCAATCAGGCCTGTATGGTAGAGTGGCCAGACGAAAGCCACTCCTTAGTAAAAGGAACATGGAAGCCCGTCTGGAATTTGCCAAAAAGCACCTGAATGACTCTTAGACCATGAGAAACAAAATTCTCTGGTCTGATGAGACAAAGATTGAACTCTTTGGTGTGAATGCCAGGCGCCATGTTTGGAGGAAACCAGGCACCGCTCATCACCAGGCCAATACCATCCCTACAGTGAAGCGTGGTGGTGGCAGCATCATGCTGTGGGGATGTTTTTCAGCAGCAGGAACTGGCCGACTAGTCAGGATAGAAGGAAAAATGAATGCAGCAATATATAGAGATATCCTGGATGAAAACCTCCTCCAGAGCGCTCTTGACCTCAGGCTTGGGCGAAGGTTCATTTTTCAGCAGGACAACGACCCAAAGCACACAGCCAAGATATCAAAAGATTGGCTTCAGAACCACTCTGTGAATGTCCTGGAGTGGCCCAGCCAGAGTCCAGACTTGAACCCGATCGAACATCTCTGGAGAGATCTGAAAATGGCTGTGCACAAATGTCTCCCATCCAACCTGATTGAGCTTGAGACTTATTGCAAAGAAGAATGGGCAAAACTGCCTAAAGTTAGGTGTGCTAAACTTGTGGGATCATATTCAAAAAGACTTGAGGCTGTATTTGCTGCCAAAGATGGATCAACAAAGTATTAAGCAAAGGCTGTGAATACTTATGTAAATGTGATTTATTAGTTTTCTATTTTTAATAAATTCCAAAAATGTAAAAAAAAAAAACTCTTTCACGTGGTCATAATGGAGTTTTGTGTAGAATTTCTAGATAAGAGATTAAATTAATACAATTTGGAATGAGGCTGTAACATAACAAAATGTGGAAAAAGTAAAACGCTGTGAATACTTTCCGGATGCACTGTATTTTCAACATGCTTAAAAGTGTTTTCTATACAAGGAACAAATGCCCCTTGCTTTACTGTTTCACTACATTCCCCACTACATTGGTAACGTTTGCGCGATGGAAACATTTCACACCGTGCATTAGCACCGTGTATTTGCCGACAAAAAAAAGCGCAGAAACTTGTAACAGCTACGAAGAACTGGTAAGTATCCGGACTTATTTTGTTTGACTAGTCATTGCCAATGATGTTTAATAGTATAGCTTTTTTTCTGGTTGTATACTATTTACTGGCCTCGTCCACTGTTTTACTATAGTTCGCTACTGTCCATCATAGTGTCGTCACGTGGTTAGGTCACGTGATTAAGTCATGTCAGGTCAATAGCAGTGGATAGAAACCTATTGTAATTAGCTAATAACTTTCTAATCCCAATACTCCAGAAGAATACATTGAAATAACAAAATAGTCTATAGTAACTGCTACCTATGGGTAATATGCATGCATCGTTTCCTTTTCTTACTCTGTTAGTCTGTGCCTTGCAATAATCATGCTTTATTTCTATTAAATCAAATCAAATTTATTTGTAAAGCACTTTTCAGGCAGTAAGTAAAGAACTGTATAAACACATTTAGCATACAATAAGACAAGAAAATCCCCTCTTTTAACACCACCCCACAACCCGAAACACGTCATACATAGACACATAAAATGGTTAAAATACAATAAAAACAAAATGAACGGTTTTAGAAATAAAATATGATTTATGGCAAGGCACAGACTAACCGTTCAAGGAAGGGGACCTGACGGAGGCTTATAGACATTGATAGTGATGGCTGTAGATGTCCTCAGGATTTCAGCCATTAAACCACATCCTACCAGTGTACTCAATACGCAGTATTTACTATTGATCAGATTGATACTAAAATTCAACATACCTCCCCACCTACTGTACGCTGCGTAACAATTAATGAGCAGGATTTGTTTTTTAACAATAATCTAAAAAAAAATGTTTTTGTTAGATCGATTTTGTCTATTTTGGATTGTCTGTCACCTGTTACATTTGACAACGTTATTCTAGATTGCTAATATTGTTGCGGTATTGTACATAGTCTTTCTTGCTGTGACTAAATTGGTGCCGTGTTGCTTTTTCAAGGTTCATTAGCGTTCAATAAGGGAAATTGCAATCAATAATAAGGGGAGAAATTGGCTGAATTTGACAGGTATGTGTTGTTGTAAGAGGTATGTACCGGTACATACAGACATGAAAATCTCTCACCCTTTGGAGAAATGTACTGTTTTGAAGTCAAAAAGGGTGACCTAAGTGAATTGTATAGATCCGAGGAAAAAATGTTTTCTGTTTAGGAAGGGGATTATTATGAGATATCCCACTGGGGCGGCAGTAGCTCAGGAGGTAGAGCGATCGTTTAAGGATTAAGGGATCCCAGTTCGAATCCCGGCTTGTCCGTGTTACATGTCGAAGTGTCCTTGGGTAAGACACTGAACCCCCAATACCCCCTATAAGCAGGTTTGCGCCTTGCATGGCTGCACAGATCACGGCTGCTATTGGGAAATGTGAAGCACAGTGTAAAGCGCTTTGGGAAGTCATTGACTTGAAAAGCGCTATAGAAATGCAGATCATTTCATTTCGTTTCAGTAAATTGGGCGTTTGAGGTGGTGCAGACGAATTGAAATCAGTAGTTTGTGCTGCAGGAGTATTGTATTTATTTGTGAGTAATGTGTTTTTGATTTTTCTCATCATCACATTTTTTTATCACGGTACCAGAGAGGAATGTTAGGGAATAGAGAAAACAGAAAGTCTTCTTGAAGACATAAATAAACGCAAAAAAGCATCAAGAGGGAAACAACTTGGACTTTGAAGGACATGAAATAAATAATACATTGTAAATTTTATGTTGGTGTTGGGTTCATAGTAGTCAATGAATGATTTGAATCATGGCTGCATGTATTCAACAACATTTGTCAATTGCTTAGTTTGAGCTGGGAAAAAGTCAAACAAAATTTTATAGCAATTTTCCACCAAAAGTTAGCGCTGCGTGTTATGCAGAAATAAATACAGTATTTTCTCAAAAGGTTTTCCCACAGGCATTTAAGATCTAGTATTAGTATTGTCACATGTCACTGACCGTCACTAGGAGGTCCGACTCATCTCTGAAGACCGGGTTGAAGCTTCACACTGAAAAACAACAGCGACCAGATGATGAAGGTGCTGTATCCAAATCAGATCAGGAGGTTTCTCCTGCTACTGGTTAATATGGAAACCATTCTGTTCCATGTGGGTGAGCAAGCCACAACCCAAAAATCAGCTCGAGGGTGATGGGCACTGCCAGGCTGTACTTGCCCAGGACACACCACAGGAAGTGGTGCCCCTACAACCCTGGTGGTTAAGGTATCAGTGAACCCTGAACATATATACATTTAATCTTAAATCTTCATTTAGAGTGAAACCCTTTTTTCAGGCAAGAATAGCTACCCTTTAACGCATCTGCATCAAAGTTTTCACTTAATGATTTAAGTTTAGTTGTATATTCTCACGAGGATGAATTCTACCTTTCCTATGGCACCAACGAGAACCAACGTTCATATGTTGTTGCATCCAAATAAAATGGTAGCTCAACACTTATTACCCAGACACACCCACTTTTCTTTTACGCCTCTAAGTAACTACACAACCACTTCCTTATAGTCCAACTGCACATTCGTGTCGACTGCCCAGAGTCCACGAATTTACACTGCTCTAACTGCTAAAGTATTTATCTGAAGCTCACATAGGTAAGTAATTGCATTGTTTTGTCATGCCAATTAAACTTGTTTATTTTCTGATACTTGATACATACAGAAGAGTAAAAAAAATAATTTACAGTAGTAGTTTAGTGGTTCTGAAGCTTGTGACTGTTAACCTTGCTGGCAATAAGGAAAGGTTAAAAATTAATCTAGCTTAGTTCATCTTTATATTGACTTACAAGAGGAATACAAATCTTTTGAGTTTTTTGTTCTCAAATGTTGTAGAGGTAGTAAAAAGTCGACTTCACTTTACAGAGTGTGCACCTTTCCTCAAAAGGTGTGTATTATTTTGTCAAGTGATTATGCAGAAGCAAAGGCAAACAAGAAAGAGAGCATAGAATTTCATTGTGTTTAACCAAATGTTCCCTTAAATACAGGAAAATAAGTGAAGAACATATTAACTGGACTTTCTTTTGCTCTTCTGTAATTCACAACTAAATATATCTCTGATCTTATTCTCAGGAGACTGTCTAGGCTTGCAGTCACATTCCAAAAGCTTCTCCCATCTTTGTTCAGACATGTCACGCTACAGTTTTGGTCTTGAGCCACTTTCTTGCCACACCTGGAATAAAGACAGGAATCGTAAGTGATTCATAGCCAATCACTTGCAAAGAAGTATTTTCTGTTGGAGAGAAACCATAGCGGGCATGCGCAATCGTTATTGTGTTCTTAATCTAAGGTTTGTAATTGTAATAATGCTGCCGTGGAACCACAGAGCATCTGAATACAAATACAATAAATGGACTAAAGAGGTTCACTGATGGAAACACGACAGTACAACCTCTGAACCAGGGTCCCAAACCCTTTTCAAGCAGAGAACTACATTATTTTGCTAAATAGAGCAAATGGCACCCAGTTTGATATAAGTTTCTAAAATAGCAACTTAGCTGGATGGCTTGCTAAATAGCTAAAAAGTAGCTTGATAGTTAGCTAGAAAAGTAGTCAGGTAAAACCTAAAAGGTAGCTAGATAGCTAAACGAGTCAAAAGCCAACTAAATATCCATATAGAAAAAAAGCTAGTTATCTAGAATGGAGACTAAAATTTAGTACAGGGGTGACGAACACGTGGCTCTAGAGCCGCATGCGGATCTTGGCCAATAAGAATGCGTCTCTTTGCCTCATCATATTTTCTATATACTGTGGCTTGTTGCCTTGTTTCATTTTTAGTTTGTTTTTGTGTGTGTTGAGGGTGGACACTTTCCTTGAAATCAACACAAGAACAATACTTGTTGTATGTAAAGGAGAGGAGTGTGTTATGGAAAAAAAATGTGTTTTTAATTGTGTGTGTTTGTGTACGTGTGTCTGTCATGGCAGGTCAGTGCGTGGTGTGGCTCTTTGACTTTCACAGTTAAAAATTTCGGCTCATTGTGTCAAACTTGTTACCCACACCTGATTTAGAAGATAACAACCAAAACAAGATAGCATGCAAAAAAAAAAAAAAAAAAAAAAAAAGTTAGCTAGGTAGCTCGCTAAATAGCTAGAAATGTAGGAGAATACCTAGCTACACAGCTAAAATGGCAGCCAGTTAGCAAGCTAAACAAATGCAGTTTTTGCTCATTTGCTTTATAAAACCCATAAATTCAGTTTGTTGTGTTTCCTGTAAAAGAAAAAATGGAAAAATGAAAAAATATATCTGTTTAATGCATGAATACATTCTCATTATATTGTTATTGTATTATTAATTGCTTAAAAATATTTATCAATACTAGAGTAGATTTCTTTGTCCTTGAAATTCTACAATAACCATTTAACATGTTGTTACTATTTTATTACCAGGTTAATTTATAAAATAGTGTTAAGTAGACTAGGTCAATAAAAAAAACCATTTACTAGAAAATCACAAGCTATTTTCAACTGTCCTTAGGGGGCCCTAAAACATATAAAGTGTTATTGTGTTTTGTTCTACACACTGTTCATCATCATAGTTTACTGTATCAGGGAGACAAACAAGTTAACAGAAAATAAAGATTCCCAATGCAACCTTACTTTAACCTCGTTCGAAAGTTTATCTCTTTTTTTTTTTTTTGAATAGGATCTTTTAATACCCTGTCAGTTATTCATATTTTTATAAACCTTTCTTTACTGGAGTTATTGATCGATTCCATAATTTAATTGTCACCATGCAATAATGGCCTCAATTTCTTACAGACTGTACTTACTATGCGTTAATGGCTGTAGTCACATACTGCTGGGCCATTATTGCATACGATTTCATTTTCAAATCCAGTAATAGTTCGTTAACGTTTCCTACAAGTTCATCAGGCCGACATCGCATAAGAAACATTAAGGCCACTATAGCCAGGAAAAATGTTTTAATTAATTATCCGCTGATTAGCGATTGTCACAACAAACTTTTTGAATTATGTAGTATCAGTACTGATTGAATAGTCATTAAAAAAAAAGGAAACTAATTAAGTGCAAGTAATGTTTTTACCTCGCAAACCAATTATTGTCATGAATGCCATTTTCACATGAGGATAACAACAAATTGTCTTAGTTGTCCGGATTTGTTGGATAGCTGATTAATCAAAATTGACTATTGAAAATTGATTCCTGCCCATTTAATACATTTGAAAATTAATACAATAGAAACATGTTGTAAATGTTTTCCAATACAGAACTTGCAGTAAGTCCCAACAACAATGTGGTGAACATTTATGAGAAAAGGGGTGGAGACTGGACCAAGGTCCACGAGCTTACGGAGCACAGTGGACGCATCACAGGTATAAGTCACTTGAGTGTGTTTAAGGGTGCCACAAACCTCAAATGTTTAGATATGTCTCATCTCATCTCATTAACCGTACCGCTTATCCTCATTAGGGTCGCGGGGGGGCTGGAGCCCATCCCAGCCATCTCCGGGCAGTGGGCAGGGGACACCCTGAACTGGTTGCCGGCCAATCGCAGGGCACACAGGGACAGACAACTCATTCGCTCATTCACACCTAGGGACAATTTGGACCGGCCAATTCACCTGAAATGCATGTCTTTGGAATGTGGGAGGAAACCGGAGTGCACGGGGAGAACATACAAACTCCGCACAGGAAGTCTGGAGCTGGATTTGAACCCACGACAGGTTCCCATGACATGAACTGTGCCGCACAAGCGCTAACCATTGCCCCACCGTGCTGCCCATGTTGTTTTATTATTGTTTAAAACCTCATCAATTTGTTATGTGGGTCAGCAATGCACACTGCAGTAATGGATACATGTAAAAATTAAATTTGCTTTGGAGATTCAATTTAAGATAATAAAAGGAGTTTGACGGAATTTCCAACTTTTTTTACTCATAGCCATCTCTTGTCATGTGTCATCATTGCTGCCTCTGTCATGTAATTCATGATGTGCTTGCATCTATGTGCATTTCTTAGACGAGTTTAAATAAACTCTTCCTTTTCCATCTTTCTTGGGGTTTGGGTTGGCTTTTGGACTCTACAGTGGGACCTCGCTACTTCGCGGTTCGACGTTCGCGGCTTCAGAGCTTCGTGGTCTGTAATGGTTAAAATAAATAAATAAATAAATAAATCACTCCCGGGTGCGCGACAGAGCGAGTTCGGCGGACGCGGCGTCACACAGCGCGACGCGAGAAAAGGCAGCCCCCCCGCGACCCTAATAAGGATAAGCGGTGCAGATAATGAGATGAGATTTTTTTTTTTTTTTTGAAGGGGCGTCGCTATTTCGCAGATTTTCACTTTTAGCGGGTGGTTTTGGTTCCCATTAACCGGGTCTAAAAAAGAATAATTTAAAAAATTTTAAAAAAGGTTTTTTTTTTTTTTTTCCTTTTGAAGGTGCGCCGCTACTTCGCGGATTTTCACTTATCGCGGGTGTTTTTGATCCCCATTAACTGCGATAACCAAGGTCTTACTGTACGTGCATTTCATAGATGTGCTCGACTAAACTTTTCTTTTTTCTATCTTTTTAGGGATTTGGGTTTGCGTTCGGACTGTAGTTAAAACAGGCCTTTTCTTACCTTTAAGTTTTTCCTGTTTCACTAAAAAAGAATTGCAATAACGACTATAAAGTCACCCTCCAACCCTACTGCTTTTCCTATTTTTTTCCACCTAATGTTAAGCCCGTCCCAGAAGAGCGTTAATAAAAGTAAGGTAAAAGCAGATAGGTGTGGTGGGAAAAAAATATAAAGGCTCTTTGAACTCAGTTCGGGGGCATTATTAAAATATACCCATAGCTAAAATATTCTACTTTTAACTGTTTAATAAAACAAATGATGCACCCCACCATTATAAGCTCAAAATATTTAAATATTCAGTTTACACATTGTTAAATGTATTACCGGTACTATACAAAATTGTATTCTCTGCCTTTTCTGCAAAACATGTATTTTGAAATTTTTTTCAGCCAGAAAGAAACTTTGAAGTGATAAAAGGTTCATTTTTTTGTATGGATTGTTTAATATAAAGTGTTAGTGGAGGGAGTGTAGCTGTTTATTATACCTAATATCAGGCTACTTGACCATAGCAGTATACCAAGCACTTTGGGTAAACACATCAGAGCAAAAAAAAAAAAAAAAACGTAACTAGAATATGACCTACAAAGTATGAATAAAGTGAATTCATTTGGCAGTCCAAAGAGGGGACTTTTGATATGAGGACTTAAATCTTACCATCGTGTTCACAGGTATTGACTGGGCCCCTGAGTCCAATCGCATCGTGACCTGTGCCTCCGACCGAAATGCTTATGTGTGGACACTCAAGGATGGCTTGTGGAAGCCAACTCTGGTCCTTGTGCGAATTAATCGTGCAGCCACCTGCGTGAAATGGTCGCCTAAGGAAAACAAGTTTGCCTTAGGCAGCGGAGCTCGACTCATCTCTGTCTGCTATTTTGAAAAGGAAAATGATTGGTAAAACCGAAAGGGAAAATAACACTTCTCTGATTTAATAAAGGTGTCTGTTAACACATTCACACTTCCAACAATTGTATTATGCTCCTTGGTAGAGAACGGGCATGTCAAACATAAATTCATGAATATGTCAAAAAAGAGGCGAGTCTCAAGGTCCTTTCTATCAAAACTTATGACATTTGATTAAATGCAAGCCGAATGCTCTCTTCGACCTCTAGAGGGCAGTGTTGAGTTTGTATGGCATGGTGAATTGGTTCTCGTGTAAAACTGCATTCACTCAACTGTTAAAATAAAGCAGTTAGCACAGTCAATGCAAAACGTGAAAATCTTTTCCCCCATTATTTGCGAACAACTGCATCCATGCATACACAGCTTTTGACATTAAAAAGCGTTAGATTTCTTTTGCACACCCAGGATCCCATTGAATGAACTGGATGAAGTGGCTAGGGGTAGGAAGGTCTAGGCTTCCCAGCTGAGGCTGCTCCCAATGTGACCAGACCCCGTATAAGCATAAGATAATGGATGGATGGATGTTTAAAACTGGAAGTGGGAATTTTTTACCAAAACAGAAATCTAATGCGGGCGGCACACCAGCTGGGTAGTTAGCACGTAGCCCCAAGCTGCGGATGTTCAGGGTTTAAGTCCAGCTACTGCAGCCTCCCCCTGTAGAGTTTGTATGTTCACCTGGGTAGGTTTCCTCTGTGCACTCTGATTTCCTCCCACACTCCCCAAAACATGCATGTCAGGATAATTGGCTGGTCCAAATTGTCACTAGGTGTAAATGAGCGGGTGAGTTGTCCGTCTCTGTGTGCCCTGCGACTGGCTGGCAACCAGTTCAGCGTGTCCCCTGCCCACTGCCTGAATATGACTGGGATGGGCTCCAGCACTCCCGCGACCCTACTGAGGATAAGCGGTGCAGATAATGGATGGATGGATGGAAATAAATTAGTATCGCTTCAAAATAAAGCAGCCATATGTTCAAATACTTTTGTCAACATTTTATTGTTTTGTTCTAATTTGAAGAAGTTGTATATATATTTTTAAAATTGGTCGATTTTATTTTTTCAGCAGTAGGCATTTCTGAGGGGCAAAAACAGTTAGGGGCAAAAACAGTAGTCCAACATGTAAATTGTTTGCAGGTATGCTAAATGTGTTTTTTTCACTTGCCATTAATGATTATAATACGTAGCGTAGGTTACTAATGTAGGCTGAATAATGAAGCATGAAACTGAAAAACAAAGCTAAGATTTCAGAGTTGACATTCTTTTACTGATCTGGCCTGCTTGAAAATAGAAATTCTGTATCCGGCCGGCCCCAGAGTCAAACTTTGTTTGACATGCCTGACATGCTATCTACTCATGAATTGATGGTGTGGTTGGCAGATAAACATACTGTATGAGGCCTGCCATTGGCTGTGAAGTCTAAAGTAAAACAGACACAATGGACAATGTCTTAAATATATGCACAGAAATAGTTCACAGATGAATATAATTGTTTTCATGAAAATTTAAATATTTTAATGTCATTATTTTTTTAACAGGTGGCTGAGTAAGCACATCAAAAAGCCCATTCGCTCCACGGTTCTGAGCTTGGATTGGCATCCCAATAATATTCTTTTGGCAGCAGGGTCTGCAGACCTAAACTGCAGGTATTATCAAATGGATTTGACCTCTGCAGGAGTTCGTTGGATTGTAGAAGGATAAAAGAAGAAAATTAACAAAAAGGAGAAGCTATTGTCAATTTGGTGGTGCTGACACACAGACAAACAACTTTTCTAATTCAAATACAATAACTTTTGATTGATTTTTTTTTTTAAACACTGGTCATCAAACATTTTTATATAGAGATTTGACAAAGCTATTAATTCACAAAATGAACTCTAAACTTATCTTTTTTTTTTTTAATTTATATATATTTTTTAGAGTTTTCTCAGGGTACATTAAGGACATTGAAGACAAGCCTCGACCGACAGCTTGGGGGGCTAAAATGCCTTTTGGTGAGCTGATGTTTGAGAGCAAAGACTGTGGAGGTTGGGTGCACAGTGTCTCGTTCTCAATTAGTGGAGATCAACTCGCTTGGGTGGCCCACAACAGCAGCATCACTGTGGCAGATGCTACCCAGGAAAAAGAGTAAGTATTACTATAATAAGAGACATTGACAGAGTGTCAGTAGATAAAAAAATTGGCCTATAGCTTACATTTTTCATGTCCCCACGTGAAAACTGACTGGTTTATAGTATTGCACTGAAATACTGTATTTTCTTAATTTTCAGGTCTATAAGTTGCAGGTTTTTTTTTAGAGTTTGGCCGGGGTTGCGACTTATACTTCGGTTCAACTTATAAATGGTTTTTCTCCTTCTTAAATATGCACTTTTGGCTGGTGCGATTTATAATCCGGAGTGACGTATAGTCCGGAAAATACGGTACTCACCAACATTACCGTGTTATGTGGTCCGAAAACTTTATTGCATCACAGATGGGCTTAAAGTCCGGATATATTCTTGCAGCCCGGCCCAATGATTACATTAATAATAATAACAATAACAATAATAGCATGATAAGAATGGTAATAATGATAATAGAAATAATAATGAAATTAATAATAATAATAATAATAATAATAATCATTAAAAAAAAAAAAAAATAATAAGCCTAGTGTATGTTGGGAGCACGTCTGCGGACAGAAAAAACATATAGAGAGTCAACACAGCCGAGAAGATCATCGGCTGCTCTCTGCCCAGTCGAGAGGACAAATCACAGCTTGCGATACTGCAGCAGAGCCGTCACCCTGGCCACCACCTCTCTGACCGGTTGCCCACTGGAAGGCGTACAGGTTCCTTAAAACAAGGACAAACAGGCTTAGAGACAGCTTTGTCTACAGGGGCATTACCTTTCTGAATGAGTGGACAAAACTGTGAAAACATATTTTGCGACTTTTTTGTTGTTGACGCTAGATGTTTAGCTTGTGACTTTTTGGGGGATTTTTGATATTTAAGATTAGACATGGCACTCCAGGGTAAGACAGGTACTAAAGACTTTGAAGAGAAGAAGAGATAAAAGTCTATCAGGATAAATAGACAAAAAATAATTAAATCATTAGTGCTTAGAAAACGGGCCTGAGTTATGATAATAATGCAATGAAAAGAATAGTACATCATAACAATAGTGTGATTAAAAGAAGTGAAATACCATTTAGCATCAGCAATTTAAAATACCCAATATAATTTACAAGGTACATATTTACACAGTTTCATGCAATAGTATATATTTTCAGTTTTATTTACTGTAGCTACAACAAAAGAAGAAAGAATAAAAAATGTGCAAGATATGTAGTTGATATTGTTTTTTTTGTGTTTTTTTTTTTCATTTTTAGGACGACACAGCTTACGATTGACAGTCTTCCACTGCTGAGTATCTTATATGTCAGCCCCACTGAGATTGTTGCTGCGGTAATTATTGACCTTCTAGGAGCACTTTTGTGTGCTTCTGTGAGTGTGTGTGGTATACATAGTCCTCTGAGTAAAGACAAATGATGTTTATTCGTATAGCCCTTAATCACAAGAACTCTCAAAGGGCTGTACAGACTATTACAGACTACAGTCTATTATTACGAGATCCCCCGATTTTAAATCTAGACCAGGGCAAGGAAGAACTTAAAACCGCAGCGTGAGAAAAATATAGAAACTTGGAGAAGGGACCGCACATGAGGCAATCCCCCTTCCCGGATGACCAGGCTGCAATGGATGTTGCCAGGGCATCAACAAAAAAATGCACAGACATCATTGGCATGAAATATAGGTCATTCATGAGCCATAATAAATAAGTGTGTTTTAAGCCTAGATTTTAAACAGTTCTACTGAGGTTTCAGATCGAATCGTTGTGAATAATGCCGTTTTGTAATAGCGTTATTTTTTCAGAAACAGGGTAATCTAAATTGTTACTTTTTCTAATGTTACACGCCCTTATCGTTACTGACGTTTTTTGAGTGCAGAACGTCAACGGCACACCTGACGCTTTTTTTAGCTGCGTGGTTTTCCTCTCACCTTCAAATTGTTTTACATTACGTATATAGGATCATGTAACTACTCAAAATAGCAGACATCATATACTGAAGTAAGATAGCGATTACGAATATGCACGGAAGGAAAAGGCGAACGTGGGCTGTGTTTTGACAGCCCCCAACTTGTCTCTTTCGCGAACAAAACGTCTATATTAGGTCCCAACATTGGAAGTTAACGAAGGGAGCTGGGTCCCCACCAATCAACAGCTGGTTCACTCCAATACGCCTTTTTTCTGTGTTGTTTACTTTAAATCTGTTGAGCATAGAATGGTTAAAATTGTTTAGTATTTTAGCTTTTTTTGTAGATTTATAAACACTTTGATTATATTTCCCCTGTTTTTCAGTGTTTATATAATAATGTAACGTTTGTTATTTTTTCTTCTTTTACCAATCTTTTTCCCTTTGTGATTGTATTTTTTGTTTAGTTTATTCATTCATTCATTCATTCATTCATTCATTCATTCATTCGTTATCTGCACCGCTTATCCTCAGTAGGGTCATGGGCGTGCCGGAGCCCATCCCAGCTATCTTCGGGCAGTGGGTAGGGAACACCCTGAACTGGTTGCCAGCCAGTCGCAGGGCACACAGAGACAGACCACTCACTCGCTCATTCACACCTAGGGACAGTTCGGACCGGCCAATTAACCTGACAGGCATGTTTTTGGAATGTGGGAGGAAACCGGAGTGCCCGGAGGCAACCCACTCAGGCATGGGGAGAACATGCAAACTCCACACATGAAGGTTCGATCTCATGACCTCAGAACTGTGCCGCACACGCACTAACCACTGCGCCGCCGTGCTGCCCTCGTTTAGTTCATTTTTTCTATTTTTGTAATGTGATGAAACTTTCTTGTCCTAGTTAAAATCATACCTGCTAGAAGGGAGGTAACAAACATGAATTATAGTTCTAGTAATATTCTTAATGTGTAACTGGAAGGACCTTTGACATACGAAACCGTAATGTGGACAAAATCTGTGGAAGATATTTTGTGCATTTTATAGGTCTCAACTTGAGACGTGCAGAGTGAATTCAACTACATTTGAAAAAAAATGATTAAACACTCGCAAAATATTTACATATAACCTGAATAATCACACTTCACACAAAACATTTTCTTATAGGCATGTTTCTAACACAACAGTAATAGCACAATATAAATGATATTTAATGCATTTAATATTATCACTTTGATATGCTTGTCTTTCAGGGACATGACTGTTGTCCCTACCAGTTCATCTATAGGGGACCAGGCTCCCTGAAATTTGTAAAGAAGCTAGAAATTACCAAGCAATCTTCTAGAACTGGCATTTCAGCCATGCAACACTTCCGTAATCTGGATAAGAGGGCTACTGAAGATGACAACAACGAGTTGGACACTCTTCATCAGAACAGCATCACGTAAGAATAATTGCTATTTTTCAGAGCCTTTGTGTTGTAATGTATAGCAAAGTATTTTGGTTTTCTATGTGTTTAGCGAAATAAAATTATGTTGTGTTCTGTAGGCAGTTGTGTGTTGTTAAGGGAACTTCTAATGTGGAGAAGTACAGTAGTGTGGGACTAGATGGAGCCATGGTGATGTGGGATTTCAAGGTAGGGTATATGACCTCTTCTACAACCTCAAGTAAAAAGTATGGAATCACCAGTCTTGGGTAGGCTCTCACTCAAATATTTTAATCTGTAGAAAGAACAGATTACAAACATAAAACAATCGTAAGGGTATTCCCAAATGCAACATATTGAAATTTAGAAACACTAAAATAAATTAAGGAAAATACATTGCAATAGTTTTATAGAGCAAGTGCAGGAAAAAATATAGAACCACTCAATTCTGAGGAATAAAAAAATGGAATCAGTGCATTTTGAGTGGAAAATAAGGACACACCAAGTCAATTTTCTTTTCCTTAATTGGGCACCTTAGATTAAGTCTGCTTGTTAGTCAGCAGTTAAAAACAGCGCAGTTATCATACCTTGGAGGGCTCCTGGACTAAGTGGAGTGTCAAGAATCATGGCTCTAACAAGAGAGATGTCTCCTCTTGAGACCAGAGACAGGATGGACAAACTTCTTGAAGAAGGTAACTCTACTCGTAGGCCTTCCAAAGATGTTGGCTGTTCACGGTCAGCTGGAGCGAAGATTTGGACTAAGTACAAACAGCATTGGAAGGTTGCGAAGGTCAGGCGTACTAGTAGACCATGGAAGACATGTAGGCGTCGAGACAAACAAGTTAAGATTGATGTCTTGAAAACAGAAAATGCACACCAAGACAAATGAAGAGGAAATGGGTGGTGGAGTCAATTTACGTGACAGAACTGTGCGATATCACCTGAAGGAAATGGGATTTTCTTTAGGAGAGCTAGAAGGAAACCATTACTTTACACTTAAACACAAAAGAACAAGACTGCAATGGGCCGAGGAGAGGCAATCATGGACTGTGGATGAAGGTTATCTTAAGTGATGAGTCATGAATCTGCATTGGATAAGGGGATGACACTGGAACTTTTGTTTGGTGCCATTCCGGTGAGATTTACAAAGAGGACTGCCTAAAGAAAACATCAAATTTCCCACAGTCCTTAATTATATGGGGCTGCATGTCAGTCAAAGCCACTGGGGAGATGGCCATGATTAAATATGTTTAAGTGCATAATTTCACATTGACATTTTGGACAGCTTTCTTATTTCTTTAATTGAAAAAATGTTTGGGGATGATGAACTTATTTTCCAAGATGACAATGCATCATGCCACAGAGCAAAAACTGTGAACGCACTCATTGGAGAAATACACATCCAGTCAATGTCATGGCCTGCAAATAGCCCAGATCTCAACCTAATTAAAAACCGGTGGTGGAAACTAAAAAAAATTGTTCAGAGCAAGGCTCTGACCTGCAAAGATGATCTGGCAACTGTAATCGAAGATATTTGGTACCAGATTGATTAAGAATAATGTTTTTCACTAATCGAGTCCATGCCTAAGAGACTGCAAGCTGTCATAAAAGCAAAAGGTGGTGCAACTACTGATATGTTTTGACATTTATTTCTTTGTCTGTTTTCCACGATTCCATTTTTTTCCCTCAGAATGGAGTGATTACATATTTTTTCCTGTGCTTGTTCTATAAAAGTAGCATTTACTGACTACCACAAAGTTTTTTTATTTATTTATTTTACTCTTTCTGAATGCCAATGAGTTGCACTTTTGAAAAACATTATTATTTTTTCATGCTTTTTATCTGAGTTTGTTCTACAAAATAAAATGTCAGAGTCAGTACTTGTCCAAGACTGATGACCCCATACTTTTTGCTAGGGGTTGGGTTCAGTGTAACCATTGATGATTAATTGTACTGTAATTAACACGGTGTACTCACTACACTGGCTGTTTAAAAGATGGTTCTTGGATTGGATCTATACCAGGGGTCGGGAACCTTTTTGTCCCTAAAAAAGCCATCATAGCAAATTATTTTAATTGTTTTTTTTTTGAGAGAGAGCCATACATTATGTTGAAGGACAAACTTTAGATAAAAATGCCAGAGCCTCTCTCCAATTTTTCAGCACATTTTATTTATTTGTGATTTAATAAAATGTATGAAAAACATATCAATAGGTTCCCAACCCTATTGTCCTGGGATCGATACTTCAATTATCCACCCACTTCCTCAAAGCGCCACTGCTCTATGCAGAAAGCGCAGCCCTTCTTTCCCTCATCTAGTGTCCTCAACCATTCTCCAAGTTTATGCCTTATTTGTGTCCGACTGGCACACTTTAAGTTTGCCTACCTACCTGTAGTATGGCTGCATACTGCCCGCCAGGTAGAATAAGGGAGACAAATATATGAGTCACCCCTACCAGAAATTAAATTGACAGGAAGTGCTGTTTGGTATGGAATTAGTTTTCAAATACAGAAAAGAACAATGCTTGGTGTCATTTGAGTGGTAAAGTGGTCTACTACTCTGTCAACACCACACATTTACATAAACACATGACAAAAAAAAAAACAATGAGCTGCAACAAATATCGAAACATGTCACTGTTCCTGAACAAACTTAGTAAATTTGTTGTCACCATGCAATAGAGCCAATGAGACACAATTGACACTTCATTTGCATTTTCAAAAATTGTGGAATGGAAGGTATTTTAGTTGTCTTTGTGACATTGTTATACGGTATTTATATTTTTGTGAAAGTGCTTTTTTGGTTCGACTATCCTGGCTACTTTTCTAAATCCATTGTAAAAGAAATATTTATAATTATTTTGTTTGTATTGTGAAAGTTTGCAGTGTAGTTATTTAATACACGATGAAACATTTTTATTGCCTAAAATCTTTTTCCTCATTTTTTCGTAATGTTCGACTAACTCAAGGGGAGAAAGGTTCAATATTTCAAGGATCATACCGATAAAGGAAAGAAAAGAACAAAAGCTATCGGTATCAGATTAGTTTTGACCAATACCACCATGTATTTACTAGAATCTGATCAATACGAACATTTCCGGTATCGCTTACCCCTATTGAGAAGTGAAATATATGTATGCATTCAAACTGGAATAGCATTTGACACAAATTTTTGAGAAGGACAAATATTATTATTATTATTATATTATTAACAATAATAATATACTTATTAACAATAAGAATAACGCTGTTGCCGGACATTCTACTGGGGCTGTAGTTTGGGCAGTAGTTTGTTAAAAAAAGTGGCAGTAAGGATTGCCAAAGAGCAATGTGACCGCATGCAGCTCCAGAGCCGCTTGTACACGAAAGCGGATGTTTTATTGATTTTTTGGGGGGGTATTTATTGGGGGTGCCTTGACACAAAACCTAAAGACACCCTCTAAGGACAGCTGGGTCATTGTGATTTTCTAGATAGATATTTGTTTTTGTGGTTGACTGAGTCTATTTAACCCCACAACCAATAATCAACTCGTACCGGCCGAGTTAATTGCTAAACTAACCAAGTTGAAAATGAAGGGTTGATGTCTAACTCAGTCAATGGCACTGGATTCAAAATGCATCTTTGATGTCTGTTACCGTTATTGGTAAATATTTAGACAAGTAAGTTAGTTACAAAATAGTTCATTGGGAAAGTTAGTTATAAGCTAACCAGTTCATTGTGGCATTTAGCTCATTTACAGCCAGCTCAGTTAACTAATTGCTAGCTTCGTTCAGTAGAAAATAGAGGATGACGTCTAAACCTGTCGACATACAAATGGCTACATGCTAACGACTACATGCTAATAAGTAGATGCTAATGGTAAGATACTAACGGCTAGATGTTAACAACTACATGCCAATGACTAAATGCCATGCTAACGGCTACATGCTAATGGATGCATGCTAATGACTAGATGCTAATTATTACATGTTAATGAGTAAATGCCAAGAAGTAGATGCTAACAACTACATGCTTACAAGTAGATGCTAACAAATAGATACTTATGAGTAAATGCTCACCACTACATTCTAGTGACTACATGCTCGCGACTACAGGCCAGAGCCTTTCCCTAACTGTCTCAATTGCCCGAGGAATTGTTTAGTTTTAATCTATATTTTCTTTTCCAGAACTGAGGCGAAGTCGACTGACGGTCATGGTGCTTGTTACTTTAATATTTAGCATATGAGAATCCTCAGCTCTTGACATTGAACAATCCCACATGCGCCTTCTAAAAATGGCGAATTGGCTAAAGATCCACCTCAGCAGACTGATGACGACTGTGGGGAGCTTCTCAGTTTCTTCTTAACTTCTATACTTACTGTATACTTTAATGATTTTTTTGTTCCAACTTGATAAGGACAATTATTAAATGTTTGGGTACTTTACATTACATTTGTCTGAGTATACTGAATGTACTTGTACTTGAGTATACCCGATAAGGTATACTTAAGATACACTGCATTTTCATTAAGGGAGCAGAAATACAATGCTGTACAATGCTACAATGTAACAAACTTAAATATTGTAAACGCGTAAAAGTAGTGGCAGGCCTTGCATTTCACAACTAGGCCATCAGTAGCAATGTACTACGTCTGAATTAATCCAATCCTCGTTAACAATTTTATGGCTAGGAAAACAAATTTACTCCTTTTTATATATGCACAAAATATATCCCCCTGTCTTTCCATTAGAAGATTTAAATTACTCTGTTGTACAGATTTTCTGTGCATTTCAGTTCCATCAAGAAGTTATTTTCTCTCGCCAAGTCAAGTCAAGTCATTTTTATTTGTATAGCCCTTAATCACAAATAGTCTCAAAAGGCTTCACAAGTTATTTGTATGCTATAGAGTAGAAGTGAGTTTTAAGCTTAGACTTAAACATGTCCACTGAGGCAGCAGATCGGATCTCAGGGGGAAGAGCATTCCACAACACCGGTGCCCGGATGGAGAACGCTCTCGAACCAGCGGAACACTTCTTGGCTCTTGGGATCACCAGGAGACCGGCGCTCTTGGAACGAAGGCTTCGGACCGGGACATAGGGGGAAATCAGATCTGAAAGATATGAGGGGGAAAGTCCATGTATGATTTTGTATAGTAATAGGAGAACCTTAAAATCGCATCTTAGGCTAACAGGGAGCCAATGCAGGTTAGCCAAAATTGGGGTGATGTGATCGTACTTTTTTGTCCTAGTTAAAAGCCTCGCAGCAGCATTTTGTACCAGCTGAAGACTCTTGAGTCTGGTTAATCGGAAGACCGGAAAGTAGTGCATTAAAGTAATCGAGACGGGAGGTAACAAACGCGTGAATTATGATTTCCGCATCCGACTGAAAAAGTATAGGACGAATTTTAGAAATGTTACGAAGATGGAAGAAAGCGGTTCTAGTAATTTTCTTTACATGTGTTTGAAAGGACAGATCGGGGTCAAATATGACACCTACATTTTTAAGTGAGTCGCTCTGTGTGATGTGGCAATTGTCGATGTTCACAGCAGTTTTAGAGAATAAGTCACGGGACTTAGATGGACCAATAACTAACATTTCAGTCTTTTCAGAGTTAAGACGCAGGAAATTGAGTGACATCCACTCTTTTATCTCGGTGAGGCAGGCCTCCAAATTTCCACAGTTTAGTGTGGCAGATTCCGCCATCGGGAGATAGAGTTGAGTGTCATCTGTGTAGCAATGGAAAATGATATTATACTTGCGAACAATATCACCTAATGGAAGCATATAAATGCTGAAGAGAAGGGGGTCAAGCACTGAACCCTTCGGAACACCACAGGTAACGCTGAAGGGCTCAGATGTCAATTCGCCATATTTAAGGAAGTGTGTCCTATCTGAGAGGTAGGATCTGAACCATAAGGGGACGTTTCCTGAGAGACCAATCCATTTTTCCAACCGTTCTAGCAAGATATTATGGTCCACTGTATCAAATGCAGCACTAAGGTCCAGCAGCAGCAAAAGTGATGATGCACCAGAGTCCATTGCCCGTAGGAGATCATTGGTTACCTTAATCAGAGCTGTCTCAGTAGAGTGGTTAGCCCTGAATCCTGATTGCATTGATTCAAAGAGATTGTTCTCGGACATGAAATCATTCAGCTGCTGTGCCACTACTTTTGCGAGTATTTTAGAAATAAATGGTAGGTTTGACACAGGTCTATAATTACATAAGTTTTCTGGATCAAGGTTGGGTCGCTTCAGTGTGGGTTTAATGACGGCGGACCTAAAAGCCGCTGGAACTACGCCTGAGGAGGGTGATATGTTTAAAATATTTAGAACTGAAGGTGCAAGAACGCCAAAGAGACCTTTAATAAGTGAACCTGAAAGCGGGTCGAACTGGCAAGTCGTCGGTTTGGCCGTATTCACCATCTGTTTAAGATTATCGAGTGACAGTTCACTAAAACGGGACAAAATCCCTGGACAGCCACCATGTCGTGCATCTATAGATTTCAGTGGTTTAGTATGTGTTGAATTAATACTGTCCTTAGCGATTTCTTCCTGTATGCTTTGGATCTAAAGAAGACCATTATGTCGTGGGCAGAATGAGTGGAGCTATATGGAATAGTCTGTTGCCTTGTAAGCGATGCTACAGTGTCGAAAAGGACTTGGGGTTGTTCCTTTGTCACGCAATCACCTTCGAAAGGTAGGCTGATTTTGCAGAGGCAAGGGCCGCTTTATATTTCAACAAACTATCACACCAGATTTGATGGAAAACCTCAAGTTTGGTAGCGCGCCATTTTCTTTTAGATTTCCTGCATTCTCGTTTAAGGGATCTAGTTTCATCATTAAATCAAGGTGTGCGTCTTTTAGGTCGTGATTTAAGCCGGATGGGCGCTACTGAATCCAGGGCACTAGCCAGGGTAGCATTAAATTCATTTATGAGTGATTCGATAGAGCCTATGTAGAAAGGTAAGGACGCAACTGCTCCTGGAAGAATATCGGAGAGCTCAGAAACTGTGCCAGTGCTTATATTGCGTCCATTGAATCCTTCAGTTTTTTTGGTACTACATTTAGTTAGCACCTCAAATGTAACTAAATAGTGATCCGAGATAACTGTAGTTCACGGTAACATCGTCATGTTTGAGTTTGAAACTCCTCGAGTCAGAACCAAGTCGAGCGTGTTTCCTTCTTTATGGGTTGGCAAATCAACCAGTTGATTAAAACCAAATGCATCAATTAGAGACTGAAACGCAACAGTGAGTGAACTGAGTGGGGAGTTCATATGAATGTTAAAGTCCCCCATAATTATAATTTTGTCTGCATAGGTTACTAGTTCAGACAAAAGTTCATCTAAGAAAGTTGTGTATGGTCCTGATGCGCGATAGATTGTTATTACATAAATTGACAACGGAGAGGACCTCATAACAAGAGCCTCGAACGACTTGTGATTATTAGAGGTACGAGGAGTAAATTTGAGCGTTTTTTCAGAAATGAGCGCGACACCGCCACCCTTTTACAAAGAACGTGCTACATGGCTGCTAGCGTAGTCTGGTGGCGAAGCATTATTTAGTGGTAAAAACTCATCCGGGCGTAACCAAGTCTCACAGAGACCGAAACAGTTAAGTTTA